>NW_024080653.1:42079-67213 GCF_003009895.1 Hyaena hyaena | reverse complement strand
AAAAAAAAAAAAAAAAAAAAAAAAAAAAAAAAAAAGAAGCAAACCAGAAAACAGACTGTTAAGTACAGAGAACAAATGGATGTTTCCCAGAGCAGACATAGTTGGGTTTGGTGAAATAGGAGAAGATGATTTAGAGTCCACTTATTGTGATGAGCACTCAGTAATGGATAGAACTAAAAATACAACTATAATGGCAGTGAAAAAAAACCAATGAAATTCAAACAAAGGATGAAACAAAGGGGGATTTTCAATGGATGTGGACATTTATTTTTGTCTAAAGTTGAACTTCTTTAATTTTTTTTAATTTTTTTTTATTATTTCTAGGAGAGAAAGAGAGAGACAGCGTGAGCAGGGGAGGGTCAGAGAGAGAGGGAGACACAGAATCTGAAGCAGGCTCCAGGCTCTGAGCTGGCAGTCAGCACAGAGCCCGAAGCGGACCTCGAACCCACGAACTGCGAGATCATGACCTAAGCGAAAGTCAGACGCTTAACCGACTAAGCCACCCAGGCTCCCCTAACTTCTTCAATTTTGTCAAAGGAGTCACGAAGGCTAACCATGATACTAATAAGATAATTGAGAGCTCTGTATGAAGTATATATTTAAAAATATACCCAACTTAAAAGGTACATCCTCTGGCCATTGATGGCTATCATCTGCTAATAGCAACTCAAAGCAGTAGCCTTTTCATGGCTTAACTCAGGTCATAAGAGGTGACCAGAGAGGGCAGAGGTGATGCAGATTCCATGATCTAAAAATTTACCCCTGACATTGAACTAAGAAAGCAAAGGACTTCAGTGCAGAGGTAGTAAAGATGGTGTAGTGTTGATGTCTCCAGTCTCCCACAAAAATTTGACACACCTTCAGCGTTAGACCCACTAATAAGTGACATCACATAGGGTACTTCTGAAATGAGATTTCCAGCACCAACAAGAAATGAGGGTTGAGACACAAAGGTTTCCAATGTCTGGAACCTCTCAGGACAAACACCCATGAGAGCTGGCACAACCTGACAGAGTGAAAGAGACTTGGGTCCCCAGTCTATTTCACCACCAAAATGTGCCCCAGGAAGTGCCCCTTCTGGATGGTGGAGACCAAAAAAAAAAAAAAAAATACTCTCACTGGTCATAAAGCAAAACTCTTGGGAAACAAAACTAAACAAAAGAATAAATCTCCCAGCTTATCGAAGCCTTGGTTCTCTGGGAGCCACAATAACCTAGGAAGGACGTGTCATGGGGTTGGGGACTGTGCATTGTTTACAGTGTACCTGCTTGCATGGAAGTTTCTGATGCTGGTGGGTGACCTAGTGTCAGTCTATCTATTCCATGACCAGCTCATCCTGTCATGGGAATCCTCTTCCGGTGGCAAGAGCTCGAACAGCTTTTAAATGCTTGATTTGTGTCCACCAATTTTGTAGCTTTATCTTCCAAGATGTCCCTTAGCAACAGACGACACACATCAGTAATGATATGGACAAAGGAAAACAACCACCATTTCTGGGATGAAATGGATCAGTAATAAAAGGGTACTCAACCAAATTGAATTGGTTGAACCAAAAAGCCACTAAGCCCAAGGAACAAGTTTCACAAATATTGTCTCCTGCTCATTGAAACTGAGAGAGATAGGGACATTCATCATGCTATTTTCTTGGCCTTGGCAAATAGCAATTCCATAGCTGACATGGTAAGATTTCTTAGTTTCTGCTGGCTATCTGTCATGTGTCCCAGGAAAGTCTCAGCTGTGGCAGAGTCCCAGTGAGTGGTGTCCAGCTTGTCCTGCTGTCTACACCAGCTTTTGGGGAGCAAGAATGTCCCATCCCCTTCTTGAGGAGCAATAGTTCCTGGATCCTTCGAGGTCCTTCTAGCTGGAGTAAGAATCAAATCATATGAGATAGATGAACAGGAGAAATTAAAATTTAATAGTATATTTGTGGAGAAACCACACTGACATGGCAGTCAGGCATAAAGGGTATAAATGTCAATTTGAATTAAGGAAAAGGGGGTAGGGGTCTGGGAACTCAAAGGGAAAAAAAGTAATTCACAGAAAGATGAAAACCAGTAAATGCTTGTAAACAAATGTTTGCTCTGCAATGAAGTTGGGTTACTCAGATAACATTTATCCCTTGTAACAACCCTTGTTCTGTAAAGACCCTCCAACTGAGATTCTTGTATGTAATAAAGGAGTGGGAAAAGTTTTTCTGGAGCCCACAGGGTCTTGACTGGCTTTAATTCAGGATAATCTTTCTGTCAGATGGCCCATCTTGGGGTGGCCTACCCACAGCCCTTATATCTCTGTGTTGCGTGTGAGAGCTGAACCCTCTCCTGGGATTGGGGCCCCAATGAACCCTGGGGCTTCTGTCTACAGTCATGAAACTATGAAGGGATGATGGGAAGGAATATTGGCCTCCCCTCAAACTTTTCCTTCCCTCCTTTTCTTTCTTAAGTTTGATTGAGGTGTAATTGAGAGAAAATAACCCAATACGCTTAAAGTGCACAGTTTCACACATTTTTCTTGTTGTTTTTACTACTTCTAAAATCTTACATACAGTACAACTTTGTGGTGGTGTTCAGTTCTATGTGTTTAACACATGGATCATTTCACGGAACCACAACCACAAGCATGCAAAGCAATGCTATCACCTCGCTGGAGAGGTGTTTAACTCTGACTTTGGTTTCTTTGCAGGCAGTCCAGCTGGTGAGGTAGGACTTCAAGTGCTGATGTGGCTTCTGTGGACTGTGGTTCCCACATGCACTGGTCCATCTTTCTTGCAGGTGCTCCTCGGATGTACCCCTGTGGGTGCCATCCAGTTGCCAGTTTGTGACTGATGAAGGTCTTCACCAAGTTCTCAAAGTTGGGGTATTCTCTCCAGGGTCTGAACAGGAGTGCACACTGGGGTGCGATCCTGGGAGATCAAGGGTCCCTTTCTTCAGCTGCTTTCTCTTCTCCACCTCCCCTCCGCCCCCAATTCCCTCCCAGCTTTCAGAACCTCTATCTCTTTTCTTCCTGGTCCTTTGGTTAAGAAGCTTGGAGAACTGACGCTTTCCTCTTCCCAGTCTGCTGTGTACTTCCTGTGATTGGGTTCGCATCCAGGGCCAAGCAGCAGAAGAAGAAAGAGAGAGAAGATGCACTGGTATTCCTCGCCCTTTCCCAAGGTCTTGGGAACCAAGCTCTTAACAAGGACCTTCCTCCTTCAGAGTTCCAGCGGTTGACCCCAGCAGCTGCAGGTGGAAGTGCAGCTTCTGTCTTGAAGCTTGCTTGCTGGAAACCTGGTAGAAGGGAAAGAAAACACAAACATTGAGAAAACTCAGGGAATCTGAACCCCATTTTCCATTAGTGCTTCGTTGTTTTCCTCCTCCGGAGCTCCTAAGATCCCTGCTGAGCCTGAACTTTCAGGATATGGGGTATAGGGTTCATATTCAGACAGAAGAATACAGAAGGATATAGAAGGAAGCATTACCAGGAAACTTACAGTTGGATTCGTCCTATACTTGGTCTGGTTTCCTTTTCCAGTCACTTGCTAAGGTTCCTATTGCAGGATGCTCAGATCATCATTCCACGTATTCTGTTTGGGCTCCTAGTTGTAGTCATGAGGAGAAGTCTGTGCAGTGTGTCGACTTCATCTGACCCGAAATGGACCCTGTAGCATAGATTTGCAAGGGCAAAACCTTGGAAACCAGTCAACAGCTAACGATACAGGAAGAGTTAATTATGCCACAGCACACAATAGAACATTAAGGCAGCTATTGAAAGGATTAAGTAAACACATGTGTAATGGTTTCCAAAGGGTTCACAGTAAAATTTAAAACCTTTTTATTGAGTATAATATACACACAGAGAGTGCACACGTCAGGCATGCACAGCTCCATGTATTTATTTATTTATTTATTTTTTAATTTTTTTTTTTACAAATAGTTTATTGTCAAATTAGTTTCCACATAACACTCAGTGCTCATCCCCAAAGTGCCCTCCTCCATGCCCATCCCCCCTTCCCCCCACATCCATCAGTCCTCAGTTTTTGTCAGCATTCAAGAGTCTCTCATGGTTTGCCTCTCTCCCTTTCCCCCACCATTTCCGCCCTTCTTCTCCCCCTTGTTCCTCCATCAAGTTCCTCCTAATCCTCCTATACGTGCAAACATATGATATTTGTCCTTCTCTGCCTGACTTATTTCGCTCAGCATAACACCCTCAAGGTCCATCCATGTTGCTACACATGGCCAGATTTCATTGTTTCTCATTGCCATGTAGTATCCCATGGTATAGATAAACCACATCTTCTTGATCCATTCATCTGTTGATGGACACTTAGGCTCTTTCCATGTTTTAGCTATTGTGGAGAGTGCTGCTATGAACATTGGGGTACATGTGCTCCTATGCCTCAGCATTTCTGTATCCCTTGGGTAAATTCCTAGCAGTGCTATTGCTAGCTCCATGTATTTAAAGAAATAAAACACACTCGTGCAACCAGCACCTAAATCAAGAAATAAAAATTTCCATTCCTCAAGAGGATCTTTATCTTCACAAAACATTTGGGGGAAACTAAGGCAGCTAGAGATGATGCAGAAGGCCACCTTCAAACATCTTTACTCTGGAATTTAGAAGATGCCTCTGCCTGCATGTGAGAAAGCATAGCCTGTAGGTCAAGAATGGACGAAGGTTAAAGAATGAGGCACAATACGACACACCTAATTCACATGGTGTTTTGCACCCACATACTCAGAGCCCCAGTCAGCTATGTTTTGGCTCAATCTCAATTACAATCAGATACCAACAACAATCAGACATTTGAGGCAGATGCATTACATGAAAGAGAAGGATCAAAGCAGACCAGACCAAACCAAACCAAAACATGACCGCAATGAGGAGACTTTCGAAAACATCAGCAAGCAGAAACAAAAAAAGTAGCTTTTGACATAAAAATATAATTCCCAAACTAAAAATTTCATCCAAAGATTAGAAGGGAAGTTAAAAGCACTAAAGAAAATAAGACCTTCCCAAGAGGTAGAATAAAAATGTGGAAAACATAAAAGAAAAAAAGGAGACAAAAGAATTGATTCAGAGAGGAGAGGGAAATGGAGCAGGGGACAGTCAAAGGGAGGGGACACCTGAGGGAAGAGGGACACCTGTGGGAACATAATGTAGGAGTCATTAGCATAAGCAGTTTGGGGCTGGGAAGTGGCCAACAGCCCACAGTTGGGAATTCTGCCAATGAGTTGGCAGAGAAAGCATCTAGGGCACAATGAGGCTGCCGGGAAAAGGAAACTTCTCCTTCCTTATAATCCCCCATGGCACTTCTGCCTCAGAAGGACTCAGGACCTTGGGGAGACCCCGAGAGGGAGGGGCAGTGGGTCAGGATCTGGGCTGGACCAGCGCCCAGGGAAGGAGGGATGGTCTGGGATGCGTTGAGGTGGGCTGCATGAAAGGAGGTTCAGTATGGGGTTGAATGTCCAGTGAGGCTGGGTGTGAGCCCTGAGCACTGATTCTTCCTCGCATGCAAACCTGATGTATGCCATCCATCCCTTGGACCCAACTCTGAGGTTCTGGTGTCCCCTCCCTGCTGCACTGTGTCACTTGGTTTGCTGGCAGCCGGCTCCCCAGGTCCTCATGCACAATTGCAAAAGCACCCTGACCAGTGGGTTGCTTTGCTTCTCCAAATCACCAAAGACACACGATGACGTCAGACATATGCTCCCAAAGAAGGCACTGATTTTCTTCTAATTAATGAAATTAGGAAGTAACTGAAGGAAAAATATAAGGGAAGTAGATGAGAGAAACAAACAAAAAAAAATGATTTACGGAAATAGCAGGCGCTTTGCTTCTGAGCTCATTTCGGTCCCTGGAGGGCAGTTGGCATTCGCTGAGCACCAGGGAGACAACCCAGGCAGGCAGGATATGTGGCTGTTTCTAGTTCTGTTCCTTCCCATCGTCCAAGGTGAGTGGTGTGGACCCTTCAGAACGGAGAACCTGGGGCGCCTGGGTGGCTCAGTCGGTTGAGCGTCCGACTTCGGCTCAGGTCATGGTCTCACGGTTCGTGGGTTCGAGCCCTGCGTCAGGCTCTGTGCTGACAGCTCAGAGACTGGATCCTGCTTCGGATTCTGTGCCTCCCTCTCTCTGATCCTCCCCTGCTCATTCTGTCTCTATCTCTCTCTCAAAAATAAATAAAATATTAAAAAAAAAACTGAGAACCTGTAGGATTGGGGCAGAACACAGACAGGGTCTGTCCCACAGGGACACCGTAGGACCTTTCATTCATCCAGATACTTACTCTTTAAAAACTTTTTAGGAAAAAACAAGTAAACAAAAAAAGCTTTTTAAGGGCACCTGGGTAGCTCAGCTGGTTAAGCACCAGACTTGGTTTCAGCCCATGTCATGATCTCTTGGTTTGTGAGTTTGAGCCCTGCATTGGGCTCTGCACTTAATGTGCTCAGTCTGCTTGGGATTCTCTCTCTCCACTCTCTGCCCCACCCCTGCTTGTGAACTAGCTCTCTCTCTCTCTCTCAAAATAAATTAATAAACTTTAAAAAATTACAAAAAAAGTTTTAAAAAGTTTTTGTCACCTGAAAGGTGCTTAGTTAGGTGTTGGGAAAAGAAAATAAAAAAGAAATAACATAAATGGTGTCTGTCTTCTAGGGCACTGTGTCTTCCCCAGCAGATAGATTGATAGACAGATGATGGTTAGTTTGATGGACGAATGGGTGGATGGATGGGTAGATGGATGGATAGATAATAGTTAAATGCATGAATTCCTGAAGAAGTTTTAAGGAGCTCAACCTCCAGCTGAGACCCACTCAATCAAGGTGGGGTTCAGACATCTGGATCACTTAAAAGCCTGCACAACTGGTCTTGACTTGTCCCTCGAGCTGGTAAACCTTCTTCTGAATTGCTCAGAGTGCAGATAGGAAGACAGGCCATGAAACCTGGGTGTGACAGATTCTTTGGAGAGTTGCTACCCCTGCCCCACCATACCAGACTGCCTGAGTCTCTGCTCTCCATGAGCCAAAGACTAGACCGTTGTCCCCGTTGTCCAGAGTGTTTAGGGTGACAACTAAAACACTTTGAGTGGTGTCACCAAGGAGGGAAAGCCAGAGGTTAGAAGGGTATTTTGGGGCTGTATTTTATATCCTTGGAGGCAGCTCATGCTTGATGCTCACAGAGGATAGGAGCTAGTATAGGACCATTTGGCTGCCCCAGCTCTGCTCCCTGTCATTCGACAGAACCACAGGTTTTTGGGGCTGGATGCAGATAGTGTCTCTTCTGGAAAGGAGGTTATCACAGGAAAGAAAATGACCTAATTTATTCATCCATTGACTTTGTCATCATATGTATAGGAGAGAAAAACTCTGAAAGGGACATTTCCTGGCAGACAATTTTGAGAAAACTTGCATATTATTATATTCTTAATGTGGAAGTTCATGTGGGGATAGAAGTGTTACAAATGTATATTAGTTATAATTGCAACATACCACAGACTGAGTGACTTAAACTATAGAAATTTATTTTCTCACATTCTGAAGGCTGGTGAGTCAAAGATCAAGGGGCAGGCTGATTCAGTTTGTGATGAAAGCTCTCTACGGTTTTCAGTCAGCCATCTTCTCATGGTGACCTCCTCTTTGTGGATAAGCAAAGAGGGAGAGAAGGAGTGAGACAGAGACAGAGACGGAGACACAGAATAAGGAAGAGAGAAACTCTCTGATGTCTTTTCTTATAAGAGCACTAATCCCATCCTGAGGTCTCCATCATGATCTCTTCCAATCCTAATGTCTTGCCAAAGGACCTGTCTCCAAACACCATCACATGGGGGTTTAGGTCTCCAACATATGAATTCTAGCACAACACAAACATTCAGTCCTCCACAACATAGAGGCAGAAGTGATCAAAGGGCAAACAGGGCTAGCTCATCTGTAGTCAGTTTGACATCTCCACCACCCCTTCTTTTAAATTAAAAAAAGTTTTTAAAAGTTTATTCATTTTTGAAAGAGAGTGAGAGAGACAGAATGTGAGTGGGGAGGGTCAGAGAAAGAGGGAGACACAAAGTCTGAAGCAGGTTCCAGCTCAGAGCCTGACACAGGGCTTGAACTCACAAACCCTGAGCCAAAGTCAGATATGTAACCGACTGAGCCACCCAGGTGCCCCACTGCCACCCCTTCTAACTCCTCTTCCAAGTCACTAAGCAGAATCCTGGAATCACATCTCCTCCAATCGCCTTCCTTTTGTGGGCTGGAGTTTGTCAATGGAGGTATTTGCTAGATATTAGGTGATTTCTGTGGTGGATTTGACCCCACTGGAGTTTTGAAGAATATAGGTCTGTCTTGTGGACGTTCTATTCCTTCTTTGACTGTTATTCAATGTTTATTGGAATTATTTATGTTACAGGAGGCTGTGGTTTTTCATCAGGCAATGGAGTGTGGTGGTGACAGGCACATGTATTTGTGTTTTTCAGGCTCATATCCCCTCAGGGCGGTGTCAAATGCAGTCAGTGGCCCTCTGCGGGGCTCACTGATCGTGCAATGTCGCTATGATCCTGGGTGGGAGACCTACAAGAAGTGGTGGTGTCGAGGAGCCGAGTGGAGTAACTGTCGTATCCTTGTTATAACCAATGGATCAGAAGAGAAAGCAAAGAGTAACCAAGTGTCCATCAAGGACAATCGGAAACTGCACACATTCACTGTGACCATGGAGGAGCTCAGGTGGAACGATGCAGACACCTATTGGTGTGGGATTGAGAAATCTGGAACTGACCTTGGGGTTGAAGTCAAAGTGACCATTGACCCAGGTAAGAGTATGTAGAAGTGTGGCGGTGTGTCTTCAGGGCCTGCTCTGTCCTGGGCCCTGAGGTTCCTCTCCAGTGACTTCAGTGTCACTCAGTGTGAACTGTCACACAGGGTGGTGGAGTCCTGAGTTCTCCTAGAACCTGACTGACCCCTAGAGTTTGGGGAATGGACAGGGCTTCTCTTAGATGCTCTCATGGCTCCCAGCACCTCCTCCAGGATGGAATCAAGCTTTTCTGGGCACATGTTTCTCTGCACAGCTCAGTCAGTGCCTGGTCTATTTCCCACAGAGATCCAGGTGATGGTCCCAGTTTCAGCCTATGGGCCAAAGGGACATTCTCCCATGGGACCCAGAAACCCCAATTCCTGCCAATGCTTTCCTGACTTCTGGTGCCTTGTGTCTCTGCTTTTTTGGAGGTGGGGGCCGGGACTTCATAGTGGCTGTTCCCACCCCCTATTCCATATCCAGTGTCAGAGGGAAAGGGCCCAACATAATTGTGGTACTGTGAGGATTCCTGAGGTCCAGAATGGCCTCGACAGTCAAAGCACTGTTTAAACCTATCAAATACTTTTGTCCGTATCTATGAGATGATCATATGGTTTTTCTCCTTTAGCCTGTTAATGTGGCATATTATATTTATTGATTTTCTCATGTTCAAACAATTTTGCATTCTTGGAATAAGCCCTACTTGGTGATGCTTATCTTGCTTCTATATCCCTGGTTTCAGCTTCCTGATTTTTGCTTGCAGACTTTGCATTTTTTTCATGAGTGTTTTTTGCCTATAATATTTCTTACTGTACTACCTTTGTCAGGTTCTGGCATCACGATTAGGCTAATCTAATTAAATGGATTTGGGATTGCATCTTCTTTCCTATGTTCTGGAATTTTTTGTGTAAGATGGACATTATTTCTTCCTTGAATGTTTAGCAGATATGTCCATTGAAGCTCTAAGTGTCTGAAGTTTCCTTTCGGAGAAGTGTTTTATTATTTTTTTAAAGTAAGCTCTACACCAAAAGAGGGGCTTGAATTCCCCATGCTGGGATCAAGAGTAGCACATTCTACAGGCTGAGCCAGCCAGCCATCCAGGAGGTTTTTAATAATAGGTATGATTCATTTAAATAATTGTAAGATGATTCTGGATTCCTGTTTCTCTTTGTGCCTGTTTTAGAATAATACATTATTTTTGTCGAGATTTTTTATTCCTCCCGAAGTTTCAAATTTATTGGCATAAACTTGATTAGATGTCCCATTATTATCCTCTTCCCTTATTATCTTACCTTCTTATAATATCACAGGATATTGTGTGATATACCTTTTTTCATTCCTGGTATCGATTATTCAGGCCTCTCCTTTCATCACTAATATATTGCTAGGGTTCTTTTTTTTTTTTTTTTTTAAATAACTGTTGCCTTTTTGACTTCTCTATTTTCTATTTCCTTTCAACTTCATTAAATTTTTTCTTTTCTCCATATTTTCTTCCTTTTCCTTTCATCTGAAAGTGACCATGCAGTGTCACTATGGCCCAGGGTGGGAGACCTACGTGAAGTCCTGGTGTCAAGATGCTGATTTGAATAGCTGCAACATCCTTGTTCAAACCTCTGGATTAGAGCTGAAGAAGAACCATGTGTCCATCAATCAAAAAAAGCACACATTCTCCATGACCATATGGGGGGAGTAAAACAACTTTTGAGAAAAATGAGCTATTGTTTTTCTGAGTTGCTCCCAGGCATTTAACAGGATGGCAACCCTGCTTACACCCGAAATCTGGAAATTTAGATAAGGACCCAAGCTTAGAATTCTTCCATAAGTTCTTACTTTGCTTTTCCTGGGGGCACTTTTTAAATTAACCGCTTGGGGGGGGTGGGTGGGCATGGAGGAGGGCACTTTGGGGATGAGCACTGAGTGTTATGTGGAAACTAATTTGACAATAAACTATTTGTAAAAAAAATAAAAATAAAAAAATAAAACAAAGAAAAATAAATAAATTAACCGCTTGGAGTTGATTCTGTGAAAAATCAGTGACCTCTTCCCTGACCCCCTTGTAAGTCATAGGGGCCGTCACCCTGCTCTCAGTCTCACGCTCACTCCTGGTCCAGGATGGGGACTGCTCTTCCCCAGGCTCACTGAATGCCTTTCCCTTGAATCTATAAACAATAAATTTTGAGAATCTGCTCCATTGTGTGAGTGTATTGAAATTCTGCCTTCATTTAAAAAGACCCTGGGTGTTTCATGTCCACACAATGGGAACTTAACTACTGAGAGCTACCTAACTACCCACCCTTGTGGTTGTGCCTCCTCAACCAGCAGTTGGTGACCTGAATATTGTTAATTCAATAAACCAGCTCTGGCTTCTAAATACACCCGGAGGAACTCAGGCAAGTGGCTGCAGACACAGCTTGGTGTGGGATTAGGAGCATTGAAGATGACTGTGGAGTGACCATTGACCCAGGGAAGTACTTTTTCGTCATGCACCACTGGCATGTCCTCAGGAGGAGGGAGCTAGTAGAAAACTGGGAAGATATGCCAACTTTTATATTTATTTGTGGATTTTTAGAAAGAGATTTTTAAAAGTACACAAAAATGTAAAGTAGAAAAATATGTTCTGTCTTCTACCCTACTCCCTCACCCAAAGGTAGGACTGTAACCAGTGTGTAGGTGTGTGTGTGTGTGTGTGTGTGTGTGTCCTTAGGAGAAATTCTATGTATTAAAGCATACATGTGTGTATATTCTTTCCCTCCCTCAAAGAAAAATACCATATATTGTTCTATAGTCTGCCTATTTTCACTTAATGTAATTTAAAAACCATTCCATAACAATATCTACAGATTTTTGTTTTTAATGGCTTCATAGCATTTCATGGTATCTGTTATATCATGATTTGTTTAAATTTTTTGTTCATGATAGACATTTCAGTTATTTTGAATTTTTTTTTTTTACAAATAGTTTATTGTCAAGTTGGTTTTCATATAACACCCAGTGCTCATCCTCACAAGTACCCTCCTCCATGCCCATCACCTCCCCTCCCCCCCACCCCCTAGAACTGATCCAAGAATTCAGCAAAGTTGCAGGGTACAAAATCAACGTACAGAAATCGGTTGCATTTTTATACACCAACAATGAAGCAACAGAAAGAGAAATCAAGAAACTGATCCCATTCACAATCGCACAAAAAACCAAAAAATACCTAGGAATAAACCTAACCAAGGTTATAAGAGATCTCTATGATGAAAACTATAGAAAACTTATGAAGGAAACTGAAAAAGACACAAAGAAATGGAAAAACATTCCATGCTCATGGATAGGAAGAATAAATATAGTTAAAATGTCATTACTACCCAAAGCAATCTACACATTCAATGCAATTCCAATTAAAATTTCACCAGCATTCTTCTCAAAACTAGAACAAACTATCCTAAAATTTGTATGGAACTACAAAAGACCCCGAATAGCCAAAGTAATATTGAAGAAGAAAACCAAAATGGGAGGCATCACCATCCCAGACTTTAGCCTCTACTACAAAGCTGTCATCATCAAAACAGTATGGTATCGGCACAAAAATAGACACCTAGACCAATGGAGTAGAATTGAGAGCTCAGAATTGGACCCAAAAGTATACAGCCAACTACTCTTTGACAAAGCAGGAAAGAGTATCCCAATGGAAAAAAGACAGCCTCTTTAACAGATGGTGCTGGGAGAACTGGACAGCAACATGCAGAAGAATGAAACTAGATTATTTTCTCACACCACACACAAAAATAAACTCAAAATGGATAAAGGACCTGAATGTGAGACAGGAAACCATCAAAACCCTAGAGGAGAAATCAGGAAACAACCTCCTTGACCTCCACCGCAGCAACTTCTTACTTGACACATCCCCAAAAGCAAAAGAATCAAGAGCAAAAATAAACTATTGGGACCTCATCAAGATTAAAAGTTTCTGCACGGCAAAGGAAACAATCTATTTTGATTTTTTTGCAACTACATGCAATTGTGTAATGATTCTCCTTGCATATGGGGATTGATACACATTTATGGATATATGTGTAAGTATATTCCCGGAAGAAAAAGTAGCTGTGTTACTGGTCTGTGCAGTTTTCAATTTGGTGCATATTACCAAAGAGGTTATAACATTTCTATCCTTCTCTGAATATGTTAATAAACACCCACCCCATATCCCCATCCTGGGATGAGGTCAATTATTTATCTTTACACTCTGATTGGCAGGCTTGGCATATTGATGCATGTGACCTGGGCCCCCAGGCAGTGGAGAATGCTGTAGCAGATGGGGTGAATGAGACAAGGGAGAAGGGGAACCAAAAGTCTGCCAAGCAGACAACCACCAGGTAGGTGATGCTGAGTGATCTGAGAACCAACAGACACCTGCTCTCAGCATGAGGGGGAGGTTCCAGGCTGCCCCCTGCTCCAGCTTGCAGGCCCTCCCAGTCACCTCCCTCCCCACACTAGAATTTGGCAAATATCAACTTTTATTTATAAAGGAAATAGCATCTTCAAAAGCTTATGAGTGAAAAGAAAAGAAAACTACACAAGAACAAATTAAAAAAAGAGCATACTTCATGAAAGGCAATGCCCAAGGAAACATAAGCAAGTCAGCTTATATAAATAGTTCTATTCAGTCTCAAGGAAATGAGAGACAACAGGAGGATTCTAGAAATGTAAAGAGAGTGAAGCACAAGATAGGGTGATGGAAAGCAAGCAGGCTGACCTTGGAAAAGAGAAGGAGTGGAAGAAAAAGAGCCAACATTGACCAGAAGAAAGAATTAGGGGAAAGAACCACAAAACCTAATAATAAGTGTGCCTGGAAAACACACAGACATGGTGCCCTGTGGAAATTTCATAAAGTGATTTTTAAGTGAACTAGTATAAAATGTGTGGAGAGGCAGACGTAGGTACAGGAGACAGAGAGGTGGTGCCACAAAGGTACCCTGGCTATTCCCTTGGAGGAGAAAAGAGAAGCCAAAGTAAGCATAATTGAATTGAATTAAAAATTATCTGGGAACAAAGGGATCTTTCAGGCTGTCATTTAAAGCCTACCAGTGACCCAGGAAAAGAACTGATACAGATGATCCACACCTACAATAGTATGAAGTTACTGAACCTTGTGGATAAAGACAGAATCATATAAGCTGGTATCAGGAACGATGACCAAATCAGAAGGTCATATCAGAATGATCACATTGTGTGTGACAGAAATAGGCTAGTCTCATAATAACACTGCATCCCAACAGACAGTGAAGGAGAATCTATATGTTCTGAGCAAATAGCAGAATATTCTGGGAATATTCTGACAACAATCTAATGCATGAAATGCAGTGCCCTGAGTCCTTTAAAAAGAGAAAAATCTACATCATGATGAAATATTGCCAACAAAAGCTCAGTTAAATAGTGAAAAAAGAGAAGCTATGGTTAGCAATGAATATATTTTAAAATAGACAAAAAACCCAAGCAATGGTGGGAAATATTACAGGAGAGAGTGTAAATATCATAGATGCAAAGAACACTATTCTGACAAAATCAGCCAGCATTTTCCTTCCTATCCAGTCATGCCCACCAGAGAGAACAGTGGTGCTGGCAAGCCATAGCAGCCCTTTGGGGGCCATGAGTTGGTGGAAGTTGAATGTCACAGATCCCAAGACTCATCTGCCTTACTACCAATTCTTGGCCAGGACTCCTCTGGCCCCAGCTCTCTGTGTTATCTGAGACTCACTTCAACAAAGGGGCGCATATAGACAAATAAATACACTCCCACAGACTCTCCAGTCACCAGGATGCAGAGCCGGACTTGTTTTTCTCTGAGGGCTTCTGGGTAGAAAACTCTGGGTTCTGAGACCTCATCCCCAGAGCTTGAATGAGAGGGTCTCTCTTGAAGAGACAGACACCACCACCTGGGCCACAGGATCAGGACTGAGCCCATCTAGACCTTCCATCACCCAGTCCTGCACCAGTAAGCTGTGCATCATCTGCACAGAGGTTTCCCCATGGTCACTGTGAAAATGAAGGTCTCCAGATGGTCTATGATGGACACAGGGCCTCTCCTCTGCCTTCTCACCGATGTGGTGGCTTCCACAAGTCTTTTACAGGCAAGGAGGTACTGTTTGTGGCACCGGAAATTGATGTTCATCTTCCATTTTTCCCTCAGATGGAGATGGCATGTTCAGGGATCCCTCCTGCCTCCATGGTGCCTACACTTTCTTTCAACCCTTCAGAAGCAGGGAGCCTAGAAGACACAGACTGATGTCCTTCTCCTTACCCAGACCAGGGACAGGGTCCTAGTCGGTTCCCCAGGAGTCACCTCCCACTCTGATGATAAAGCAGGTCTTATTGAGCAATTCCACGAGTAGCCAATGCTCCCTGCCATTGATCATTGTCTTTATAAGGAACATTATACTTTCACTGACAGCCACTGCATGTAAGGCAGGTACAGTCACATCTCCTCTGATTCTAGAAAAACTGGGCTATAGACAGTATGGGGGACATTAGTCACTTTACTTTACACATGAGGAAACTCAGGCCAAATGGAAGACATTTGCCCAGTGCCACAGAGCCAATGACACCTGTACCTGAACTGGAAATAAAGTCTTTGGATCCCAAGTCTGGTGTAGTTTCTACCCTCCAACCTCTGGATGTACAAGGTTACTTCTGTCTTGGTGTACCTACTCTACGTTGGAGTCTATTCCAAATGAGATCACCATACAAAGATCCAGCATAACAAATATGGCACAGACACCATGCTAGTCTAAGCTTTTCATCTTAGCACTCTCTGATCTATTGAAATGTAGGAAAGGACCCCCCCAAAATTTCCTCCACCATTATTCTAGACACATGTAAAGACTTCTCAACTGGTGAGTCCTTGGTATTTTCCCTGATTAGAGCTTTGACATATGAATTTAGGGAAAACATGGATTTATAGTTCTAATAAAATGGTTCAAAATAAAATACGGACACACAAAAAAAGAATAGACAAAGCCCAGGAAGAGAAAAATACCCAACCCCCCCCAAATCTTTATTGAGAGGAACTATGTATACTTTTGAAAATAAAAAAGAAAATGGCCTGGTTGTTATTTTTTGATGAGTAAGTAAGAAGATGTTAAACATGAAGGACCCGGTATTCTGGGCTTGCAGTGCTCACTCGAGAGAGGAGTTGGGTTGGGAGGCTGGGAGTGGAAAAGCCAAAGGTCAGGTCAAACCCAGGAGTGGGTGATTGTGGGTCTGAGCTGCCTGGAAGATGGACAGCATCACAACTGTGATGGGAAGATTGGAACTTCTTAGAATGCCACGTCTAGATGGGATAGTCCCAATGGTCCCTGGAGTCCCTGCACCTAAGGATCAGTGGGGTCAAGGTACAAATGGAGGAGCAGAAACGAACTGTTTCTTGTGACCACTGGGTAAGTCCCCTGTATTTGGAGTCCACTGATGTAAATACAGGGATAAGTTGTTTCAAAGCCCCTCTCCGCAAAGCACTTATACTTAAAGAGGGGGAAAAGAGTAACTTCAATGAGTTTTGTCAAATTTATAGTGATATATCCATACCTGTATTAAGATCTTGTTTGAGATGAAAGAAACTCAGGCATTCCATGCCCTAAAAAAGCTGATTATACTGTGCATTTAACATGTGAATACTGTAATATTTGTGATATACATATACAATGATACATTTTTTTAAAATACAGAAAATAATTTCCAGACATAGATCCCTATACTTTTCTTTACCTCTCTTAGCCATCAGTGAAATTTTGCATCTACATAAAGGGAGCCCTTGTCATGACCTCTTTGAGGGGGTAAAAAGGCTTATCCAGGCCCCTCCCTTCTACTGTCCCATCTGCTTGTTGCTGGAAACAATCTAAATCTATGTTGGACTTAGAGTCACTTCACAGCCTCTAGAATGGTTGGCTCATACTCTCACATATAAAACATTGAAACAGTGCCCCCCCCAACACCAAAAAAAAAAAATCTCCAAAGAACACAGGAAAACCACAGATTTAATAGGAAATGGACAGTGCAAACAGATGGGATGTGGGTCAGGTGATAGTCCAACCCTGCCTTCAATCTTTTACACCCAGGCAATTCTTTTCCGTGAGGTGCTGATGCAGCAGAAGGTGGAATTGTCAGGCCTCCGTACAGCTGGCCCATCAGGGGTCTTTGTCCATGTGGACATATTATGAAACTTTTTGATTTAATTGAAGTTTTCTACTTTTTGGTTGTTCTCGAATTGGAAAACTCATCATTGGCCAGAGTCCTGAATGATGTAATAGTCATTTATCCTTGGCAGAGACACTCGAGGGTAGCAAAGAGAGGAGGTATCAGGAGGGTCCACACAGGAAGATTCTCTGCTGCTACATTGATGGCCAATGTCCCCGACCTGTGCAGAGGAGTGAGGGAGCCAGAGTTTATTCCTGAGATCAGGATGAGGGGGGGTCCTCAATCTAACAGGGACCCTCATCTCTCTTGGAACTATAATCACTGCCCATTCCCTGATCAGAGGTCAGAGGGTGTGGGAGTGTCTGTGACATAGGGGCTGTGGTTCCCCTGCTCAGGCTGACATTATTCTCTTGCTGGAGTTTCCCTGACTCCCCATAGCACAGTAACAGCAGGACCCAAGCAGGGACACCTTTGTTGCTGCATCCCCTGACATCCTCTCCACCTCACCAGCAGGCCACCCAGGACCAAGTGTTTCCCCTTGCCTGACTTTTTGATTCTATATCTGTCTCATCTTGTGTAAATTCTGTCCATTTTCCTTCCTTCCTTCCTTCCTTCCTTCCTTCCTTCCTTCCTTCCTTCCTTCCTTCCTTCCTTCCTTCCTTTTCTTCTTCTTCTTCTTCTTCTTCTTCTTCTTCTTCTTCTTCTTCTTCTTCTTCTTCTTCTTCTTCTTCTCCTCCTCCTCCTCCTCCTCCTCCTCCTCCTCCTCCTCCTCCTTCTCTCTCTCTCTCTCTCTCTCTCTCTCTCTCTCACTCTTTCATGTTTATTTTTATATTTGAGAGAGAGAGAGAGAGAGCAGGTGAGGAGCAGAGAGAGATGGAGACAGAATCTGAAGCAGGCTCTTGGCTCTGAGCTGTCAGCACAGAGCCCAACTTCTGCCCATCTTTCAAGCTAGGATATAATATTACCAAACATAATAGAGGGAAATTTTCACTTCTCTTTCAATCTGGCTGCTTACCTTCTAGCTTCTCCTGGGAGGAGTTTCTCCCAGCTATGACCCCCACCTGGTAGCATACAGGAGGTGCACTATCTCATACACCCTGGACAGTGGGCACATGGTCTATTGGACAATTGGGCCCTTGCTCACATATGTCCCCTTGGCAGTCCCCATCAGTATCCAAGAGTCTGATGCTTTCACCCTCTGCCTCATCCCCTCCTCCACAAGCAGTGTCAGGAGCCCCCAGAGGCCAGCTCTGTTCTCTCCTGCCTGCCTTGAGCAAGATTTGTCATGTCCATTTCACAAAGGGGTTTTCTTGAGGGAGAGGACATGCTGCCTTGCATTTCCTAAAACTATTTTTGAACCCACTGTGCTCTTTCCCCACATTCCCCTCCCTGTGGGGCTGCTGCCCTATCTTTCCTCTTGCAGGTTTCTTCCTGTGACCTTTAGTCCCCTAAAAGTCCTGTATCCTCCACCCCCACCCCCAACAAAACAACTAGTTTCCAAACAGCCACGAGTAGGACAGAAGCTGGTTGTGATGCATAAGCCAAGTGCCTGGACTCATTTGCTCACATGACAGAACACACTGTCCAGCGGGGCAGATCCAAGGAATAGGGTCTTTGAGAAGGGCAGAAAGACAGACTGGAGCTCAAAGGGAGACCATGGAGGGTGTTCCTGTCAGGAAATGCAGCATCACCATGGCCTGGGATGGAGTGAAATGGAGGCAGAGTGTTTGCCCTTTGATGAAGGAATTAACTGTTCATTGGATGCCTGTTGAGGAGGTGGGCTTCAGGTTGATGGCCTAGCCTCTCTACCATTCTATCCATTGAATAGGTACCTGCTTGACCCTCTGTGGGCAGAATGACTTCCCACTCAAAGATATCCTAATCCCCAGGAACTTGAATGTGTTAGTTTCCTTGGTATAAGAGGATTAATGATGCAGATGGATTTAAGATTGCCAACTAGCTGATCCTGAGATGGGGAGCTGGTCCTGGGATATCTGGGTGGACCCTATGGAATTGTCAGCATCTTTATAAATGGAAGGACATGGGAGAACCAGTGTCAAAGTAATGTGTGTGAGAAGGACTTGGCCACCCCTGCTGGCATATGGAAGAGACCATGAGCCAGGGTTTCAGTGGCCCCCAGAAGCTGGAAAAGATAAGGAAGCACTTCTTAGAACCTCCAGGAGGAACCAGCTCTGCCAGCACCTTGAGTTTAGCCCAGTGAGACTCATCCAAGACCTTGACCTCCAAAACTTTAAGATCATAACATCGTTTTGTCTTCAGCCACCAGGGTGGTGGTGATTTGCTCTAGCAGCCACAGGGAGCTAATCCAGAGCTTGTCCCTTCTGGCAACTGGAGGCTGAAAGCACTTGTGCCTGTTTTGGCTTCTTGGGGGTCAGGAGGCAGGTCTGAAGGAGACCAGAGACTTCTCTCCTACAGCCCAGTTGAACAACTTTGCTTAGGTTTCTAGTGGGGAGGGGGAGCTCTTTAAGGACTCAGAGGTATAAAGAGGGGGCCCAGTGTAGACCTTGCTGTTTCTCCCCTACACAGGAAACATCCAAGGGGACAATGGGGGTCCCTGTCAGAGAGCCCTGAGGGGAGCTGTCCCAGGACAGCAGTGGGGTCTGTGGGGTCCAGCTCTGCTCACCTGCTGTGGGGGTTGATCAGAACAGTGGGCTGGCTGCTGTTGATGCCCTGGGTAAATGAAAGCGAGGAATCTCGATTGACTGATTTTGTTCTTGCCACAGGCTTGGGAGATTCTGTTGGATCAGGGGCTAAACACATGAACAGAGCAAGGTTCTGAGTATCACAGGTGGCTCCCATGGTCTTCTCCCCAACCCACCCCCAGGGGTGCAGAACTTTCTGTCTTAGTGCCACTGCTCAGTCCCATTGGCCTTCTCTTGCATCTTTTTGGTTACTTATCCCAAATATACAATTACTTATTTGCAGATAAATACCAGCACCTTGAGGGTGCTGGTTATGTAGACAATTCACATTCAGTTTCATCTCAGTGTCCTACTGGACACAGCGTGGCATGTCAGAACCATGTTCCCAATCCCTCAAGACTTAAATCAGCCAGGCCAGCTCTTTTCTGAGTCTCAGCCTGGCCTGAAGCAGCCTCGTGCCACCTGCCTGAAGCGATGTGACCCACAAGCTGGCAGGCCCAGGGTTCCCTGTCTCCTGGAGCCACCGAGTGCCCACAGCCTCCAGTTCCCTCTGAGGTCCTTCCCGCCTCCCTGAGGCTTGCTTTCTTACTTCTCCAGGCCTGTCCAGGGAAGGCCGTCTGGGTTAAGGGTCCAGACTCCCGTTCTCTGGCACCAACTCCTCCTCCACTCTTGCACACATCCACCACCTTTTTGTCCTGTTCAGTTAATTTCTAGAACATTCTAAGACCAGCATCCTTCCCCACTACAAACACTTGCATACCATATTTGCATATATTAAGTTTGAAGAAGCTTTTCTTTGCTTTAAAAATGGTCCTGAGTAGCAAGTGTATTACCTACCTAGTGTCTGCGTGCTGGAGACAAGATGCAGGGGTCCGGAAGTGGAGCTGTGGGGTGGGGTCTACAGTTTGACTCTCTTTCCAGGCTCTTCTCTTAGGAGGCCTTAGTGCTTCCGGGGCAGCTCAGGGGTGCCCAGGGTCCCCTCCAAGGATAAAGGCAGCCAGAGGAGGAAGTGCCTGCACCATGGTGGAACCTGCCTTTCCTTCTCCCACAAATGGGTTCACAGTTCCTCACCTGTTCCTTTATGCTGATGTTGCCAGAAGAAGGAGGAGAACAGGAGGGTACATGGAGAGGGTCTTTTTCCTGTAGCTGAGACCATCAAGATCACGGCTTTCTAGTACCTAACTTCTCTCTGCATCCCTGACATTGCCCCATGCAGGCTGGGATGTGCTGAGGGTGGAGGTGATCGGGAAAAGAGGAGATGGCTTCCCTGGACAAGCCTGCTCTGGTCAAGTCTGCCCTTCTCTGCTCCCTCTGGGGAGACCAGATGGAGGCGTGCAGAGATGTGGGGCTTGTTCTTTCTTCTAGTCTTTCCCAGACTCTTGGTGCCTCCCGTATATGCTTGCACATGCACACACTCACTCAGACAAGCACATGTACATGTGCGGTCTCAGACAAGTTTCGAGACTCCTCTCCATCCATCAGGGAAGGCAGAAAAACAATCCTGACTCCTCTGAGGATGGGTCCAAGAGCCCCAGAGCATAGGAGGGGTAGTACCTACCTGGGTTGACAATCACGGAAAACTTGAACCCTATGTCAATACCGGTTTGCTCAATCCCACACCAGTAGGTGTCTTCGTCATCATACCAGAGATCCTCCAAAGTCATGGTGAATATATGTCGGCTGTGATTGTCCTGGATAGACGCTCGGCCCTTTGTCACCAGTTGCTCTGACCCAGTGGTTTTAACAAGGATTCTGCAGGAATGCCAGTTCTTCCCACGACACCACCACTTGCTGTAAGATTCCCATCCTGACTTATACCCACAGGATACGGTCAGTGTACCAGCTGCAGTGCCTCTCACTGTATTCTCCTGGGAAGTGGAGAAGTGGCCTAGAAAACAGAAACCCAACATGCACCTCCTCCTTCCTTCAGCTCAGGGCTGACCTGGGCGCTGCTGGGGCTTCTGGCCCTGCCTTGAAGACCAGCCAGGAGCCTCTGCCCTCTGTCTAATCGCCACATCCTGCCTGTCCTTTCATCCCCTGCAGAATTTCTTTTGCTGTCACCTCCCTCATGAAGTCCCTCTTGCGTCTCCTAACTGCCCACTACAGGGCCTCCACTTACTCACCATCCTACTGACCACTGTCCCCTGCCCACCCTCAAGCAGAACCTCTCTCTGTCAGCACAGAGTGCACACTGCAGACACAGGTGTATTTCTGAACCCCAGAACTGGTGAGACAGAGTGGCCCCCTCCCCATCTATGTCCCTGATAATGGAAAACCTACACACTTACAAATCCTCAGCCTCTGAATTGACACAGAACTAAACACACACTCATACACACACACACACACACACACACACACACCAAACACACTCAGACACGTGATTTCTTATATTTTTACCTACACACCTTGTTCTTCTATGTCTCCATACCTTTGTATAAGCTGTTCCCTCTGCCTGGAATGTGCTTTCTTCTCTGCTTGAAGGAACAAACCCTTAATTCATCCCTCAAGGCTTGGCTCCAACAGTGTCTCTTCTCTGGTTTCCCCAGTTCTGCAACAACTTGGTAGCTCTGGGCACTTTGCTCCCGTCTCGGGTGTTGTGCCTAGGACATTGGATGGCATCTGGTCTTTGGATCGTCCAGAGCAGAAACCCAGGCAGGCTGATATGGTGAGATGAGCAAATCTCCTGAGAGCCTGTCACACCATGGTTTTGCTGCCTGTCTTCCTCCCTGTAGTCAGAGCTCTTCAGAAGAGAGGTTCCCGGCTCAAGCTACAAGTTAAGACCAGTTGTGTAGGCTTTTAAATTATCCAGATGTCTGAACCCTGCCTTGACTGAATGGGTCTTAGCTGGAGACTGAGCATATGTGCTCCTTAAAACTTCCTCAGGAATTCATGCATTTATGTATGATTGTGTGTGTGTGTGTGTGTGTGCACGCGCGTGCATCTCTGTATCCTTTTTTCTATTCATCAATCCATCCACCATCCATCCATCCATCATCTATCTATCCTTCTCTCTGTCAGGGTTGACAAACTGACCTAGAACATGCATACTTTTTGTATTATTTACTCTATTTCCTTTTCCAACACCTAACTTAGTACCTTAAGGACTTAAAACAAATGTTTTTAAATAAATAATCATTTGTATGAATGAAGGCCCCACCATTTCCCCTAGGACAGACCTATCTCTGGCCTTGCCCCAGCCCTGCAGGTGCGGCCCTGAAGCCCCGACCTCACTCACCTTGGACGATGAGAAGGAACAGAACCGGGAGCAGCCGCATGTCCTGCCTGCCTGGCTTGTCTCCCTGGTGCTCAGCAAATGCCAGCTGCCCTCCGGGGAATGAACTGAACATAGAGGCAACCTACCTTCTCTTCTGAATTATTGTTTTTTAGTTTCTCTCATCTACTTCCCTTTAATTTTTTCTTTAGTTACTTCCTTATTTCGTTAAGTAGCTGAAAAGCAGTGCCGTTCATTGGGAGTGTATAGCTGACGTGATGAAGTGTCTCCTCTCTTGCTCCGGCCCCTCAACTCAGCATCCCCTGGAGTCTGACTCTAAAGACCTTCTCTTGGGGGGGGGGGTCCTTTCCCCCGCCCCCCCACAGCACCACCTTCAGTCTGTGCACACCTACTTCCTGTCCACCCCCATCTTTCAGCCAAGTTCTCTACTTCAATTTTATTGGCCCATTGTGGAGCTGTCCACCTTGTTAGCAGCTCACATGTGCTCCAAATGGCATTTCTTGTCATCTTTACTCTTAAAGTCAATCTGTCCCAACACCTGGTCCCTGGGCCCAGGGCTCCCTCTCCACCTGCCCCCACCACTCTAGTCTTCCATAGACAAAGGCCATGGGATCTTCTCTCTGCCTCCTGCCACCCTCAGATGACCTTGCTGGGGTGGGGAGCTTGGAGGTAGAACAGCCCAGGGCTTTGCCAGAGGAGTAGTAGGAGAGGGTGAGGCGGGCCAGCCCTGGGAGGGAAGGGGAGCAAAAATCCCTGTCCCCTTCAAGGTCCTTCTGGCTGGACTAAGAAGCAAATTGACATGAGACAGATTAACAAGAGAAAATCATATTTAATAGCATACGTGCAGGGAGTCCACACAGACATGGCAGTCAGGCAAAAGAGGCACCAATGTCATCCCGAATTAAGGAGAAGGGGGTAGGGGTCTGAGATTACCAAAGAAAGGAACCCAATTTACAGGAAGATGAAACCAGTAAATGTTCGGCGCACAAATGTTTGCCTTGCCAGATAGATGGGTCATACTCGGATCAAATTTAAATTTAAACTTCTCTGAAGTTTCACACATTAACAGTTGTGCTGGTACGTGTTTCTTTCCAGTGAACCAGTCTATTCGTCCAGACAGTAGGTCAGTTTATACAAACTCATTCCAGAAGGCAGTGATGCAGATGTATTCACAACATTAGGCCTGTGGTCCAAGTAATCATGTATGAAACAAGAGGCTTTTCTATGGAAACACAATGGTTCTGAGGGGATCAAATGTTAAGCCAGTTTCTGAGTTGTGAGGGCAGCAGGTGGAGCAGACTTCTAGATGTTGGACTCGGAGCATCTCAGATAGAGTGAGGGCAGGCTGTGCAAGCAGACAGATCCTCCGGGTTTGTAGTTCAAGTGTGTCTGGTGCTTTCTGCTTGGCCCCCCAGGCGATAGGCACAAAGATTGTGTATGTGTGAGCTAGTGTGGTGATTTCTCTAAGTTTACGTAAGTGGTTTACATTTAGTTGGCAGAACTTCAGGGAAAGGGCAGTTTTCGTTCTAAAGGATTCCAAGTCAGAAAGGTGGGAGAAAGCTCAAAATGTCTGTTTGGAGAGTTGTAGCCAGGCGGTAGAAGACACTAGAAGAAATCAGGACCAAATCCAGTGTATAATGTATAGTAATAAAATCTAAAATGTACAATGATGTGTTGTTGAGACATATTTTCTCTCTATAATCACCCTCACTTTGACCAAGATAACCAAATCAACACAAGTTTGTTTGCAAAATAAGTCATTTCCAATAAAACTTGGCCTGACTATTTACAAAAGTACAGCAAGAATTGTAGTTGACTCTTTAAACCTGCTTTGCTAGAAGTTTTCAGAAGGAATCTCCAGGTGAAGTTTTTTTTTTTTTAATCATTTATTTGTTTCTGAGAGAGAGTGAGAGAGACAGCACCAGCAGGGGAGGGTCAGAGAGAGAGGGAGACACAGAATCTGAAGCAGCTCCAGGCTCTGAGCTAGCTGTCAGCACAGAGCTTCCCACGGGGCTTGAACCCACTAACCGTGAGATCATGACCTGAGCCAAAGTTGGACGCTCAACCAACTGAGCCACCCAGGTTCTCCTCCAGGTGAAGTTTAATAACCTCTTGAGGCCAGGAGCCAAGCCAATTGCTTGCCATCAGCATTTGCCTGCAATGTGTATAGATTTGGGTGAACTCCCCTCTTTTCAAGGTTTCCCCAAACATCCCGAGTTTCCTGCACCTGCCAGGAAATGACTTCTTTACTCACCAGGGAAGGCTGCTGGGAACTCTGTAAACAAGCTGGTATTTCTTTTTTTTTTAATCTTTTTT
>NW_024080653.1:0-40371 GCF_003009895.1 Hyaena hyaena | reverse complement strand
TCTCGCAGTTCGTGGGTTCAAGCCCCGCGTCGGGCTCTGTGCTGACTGCCAGCTCAGAGCCTGGAGCCTGTTTCAGTCTGTGAATCCCTCTCTCTCTGACCCTCCCCTGCTCACGCTGTCTCTCTCTCTCTCCTAGAAATAAAAAAAAAAAGAATATTTAATTATCCTTTCAACTAACATCACAATAAAAGGTAGTCAAGGCAAATATAGAAGGTTACATAGCTGTGAGAGCAAAATGTAACTCCTTGGATATTCAGAATCACTAGTTTTCTTAAGTATCCAAGATTGATAAATATGGGAAATTATTTTGGTCACCAGAATCATGGTTTTTAGGCAGATAACTTAAAAAGATAGTTTTGCTTATAATTTCTTATGGAGATTAGACCAACTCTGTACTTTTTATAAAGAGAAAACAAAACCTTTGCGCCAGTGCACTTTTGATTTTAAAATTCATTTATTTCTTTGAATTAATCATAATCGTAGCCAGTATTGGCCACACATAAAATTTCTTTCCAAATATTCTTTCTTCATAAACTGGAGCTTTCTTTTTTACTTTCAAATTTTGTCTTAAATGTTTCCTCTTGAAAGAAATGGTCTCACTTTAGGACGAAATTAATTTCTGTTCCCTCAACAAATACGTCTTTTTATTCTTCATATTTTCTCTTACCAAAACAATGCCTTATTTTCTTCATATACAAAGTTGTTTCCCTTATTATTTCTAGTAGTCTTAATCAGATTTATTAGAATTCTTAATGCTAGAAACCCCAATTTTCAGTAAAAACTGAGAAGTAAGCAACTTTGAATCCTGTTCACCAGAGTTCTTTAGATTTGCAAGTTAATGAATATATTTTGGAATTTTTAGAAACATGTGCTTTTGCATAATACAATCATAATACAAGCAAGAAATCTGTTTATTAACAGACCCAAATGTATCTTTAGTATCTCTATAATAGGACAAAAACAGATAAATCTCTGCTCATTATTTTATCATAGTTACATCAATTTAATTTACTTGTTTTTAACGATTATACTCAGACTGCCCCTAAAACTTCATGAGGCATTAGGTAAAATCAACAATTATTCTAAGGTTTCTTTTTCTCCTGGGCAAGTGCAACAGTGATACCATGACCTTATTTGATTTTTAGTAAACACAAGCAGAATAAAAGTTTTCTATTTACAGCTGATAACTCTATAGACATACTCATTATGAGTTAACCAGCAACCTTAAATCAGCTTTACTACTGAATACGTTCCCAGATTGTGTGAACTTGAAACACATTTGGGTGAGTTTTTACCTTTCTGAATTTTAGAATGCCCATACTTGCCTTCAAACTAACTAAATAGAGCTCTTTTGCAAATTAGTTTTAGCAGTATGCCCAGAGGTAGAGAAAATATCTCACATTTACAACACACACAGACACACACACACACACACACACAATACACAGACAAGATGCAAACAAAATCTTAATTTTGTTTGTACTACTATTTGTGGACAGCACATTACTGGCCCAAATTTTTAAATACTTCCCTCTTTTGTTTATTTATTTGTTTTAATCAAAAATTTCCTCCTAGAGTTCACATGTCGTAAAAAGGCCCTTCGGTCTTAGTGAAGTGGGGTAGAGAATTTATATCACAAAAACACAGAGCAAGGGTCTCACTTTTCTCCAGGGGGGATCCTTGGAGCTCTCTGCCTGTCATCAGAGGGGCTGGAGTCTGGGCACATGAGTCCTGCCAGCAGTTTGTATTTTATTTATTTTATTTTATTTTTTAATTTTTAATGTTTTATTTATTTCTGAGAGAGAGAGAGACAGCATGAGCAAGGGAGGGTCAGAGAGAGAGGGAGACACAGAATCTGAAACAGGCTCCAGGCTCTGAGCTGTCAGCACAGAGCCCAACACAGGACTTGAACCCACAAACCGTGAGATCATGACCTGAGCCGAAATTGGATGCCCAACCGACTGAGCCACCCAGGCACCCCTATAATTTAAAATTTTTGCTGCTGTCCAGGGGACATGAAATTTGTGTGTGTGGGGGGGGGGGAGGTTCTAGGATACACCTGCAAACACACTGTATAAGAATTCCTCAGGCTTGGGGTGCCTGGGTGGCTCAGTTGGTTAAGTGTCCAACTTCGGTTCAGGTCATGATCTCAGGGTTCATGGGTTTGAGCCCCACGTCGGGCTCTGTGCTTACAGCTAGCTCAGAGCCTGGAATCTGTTTCAGATCCTGTGTCTCCCTCTCTCTCTGACCCTCTCTTGCTCACACTGTCTCTCTCATTCTCTCTCAGAAGTAAATAAAACATTAAACATTTTTTTAAAAGAATTCCTCAGGCTGGCAGAGCCTGGTTACAGAGTCCTGGAAGGTGGGAGAAAAGTGAGCATTATTTCCAGTGTCAGGTGCTTTTGTTAAATTCATGTTCTGGCTTTTAGCATTTACAGGAACAACCTAAAGACTTTGAACTTAGAGATCAGACAGAGTGATTTCTGTAAATCTTGTGAGTAAAGGGGGTTAAAATAGGCTTATGTGGCCAGAATTTAAGAAGACAAAACAAAACAAATGAACAATAACAACAGCAGAAAGAGGGGAGACAAACCAGAAAATAGACTCACAACTGCAGAGAACAAAAGGATGGTACCAGGTTGGAGGTTGGTGGGGATTTGTTGAAACAGATTAAGAGTCCATTTATGTGATAAGCACTGAGTAATGTATAGAACTACAAAACAACTGTGATGCCAGTGAAAACCTCAATGAAACTTAAACAAAGAAGAAACAAAAGGGGATTTACACTGGACATGGAAATTTATGTTTGTCTTAAATTTGAACTTCTTCCAGTTTGCCAAAGGGGTCCTTAAGGGTAGCCATTATACTAATAAGATAATTGAAAGTTCTTTATGAAATATATCTATTTAAAAATATACCAAATTTAAAGGATCCATCCTTTGGCCATTGATGGATATCATATTACTAGGAACCCAAACCAGTAAGACTTTTCGTGACTTAACTCAGGTCCCAAGAGGTTACCAGAGAGGGCAGAGGTGATGCAGCCTCCATGATCCAAAAGTTTACTCCTGACATTGGACTAAGAAAGCAAAGGACTTCAGTGCACAGGTGATAAGATGTGTTGTGGAAATGGTGTCTCCAGTCTCCCACAAAAATGTGAGACACCTCCAGTCACAGACCCACGAAAGAGTGACATCCACTGGTGCTTCTGGAATCACTTTCCAGCACTGACAAGCAATGAGGGTTGAGACACGAAGGTTTCCAATGCCACGAGAGCTGGCACAACCTGACAAAGTGAAAGCGACTTGGGTCCCTGGTCTATTTCGCCACCAAAGTGTGCCCCAGGAAGTGCCCCCTCTGGATGGTGGAGACGAAAGAGAAGAAACTCTCACTGGTCATAAGCCAAACTCTTGGGAAATAAAACTAAACAAAAGAATAAATCTCCCAGCTTTATCGAAGCCTTGGTTCTCTGGGAGCCACAATAACCTAGTAGGGATGTGTCATGGGGTTGGGGACTGTGCATTGTTTACAGTGTACCTGCTCTCATGGAAGTTTCTGATTCTGGTGGGTGACCTAGTGTCAGTCTATCTATTCCATGACCAGCTCATCCTGTCATGGGAATCCTCTTCGGGTGGCAAGAGTTCGAACAGTTTTTATTTATTTTTTATTTTTTAAAAAATTTTAAATAGTTTATTGTCAAGTTGGTTTCCATTCAACATCTAACAGCTTTTATTAAATGCTCGACTTGTGTTCATCAATTTTGTAGCTCTGGCTTCCAAGATGTCTCTTAGCAACAGATGACAGAACTGATATAGACAAAGGAAAACAAAGACCATTTTTGGGGTGAAATGGATCAGTAACGAAAGGACACTCAACCAAACTGAATTGGTTGAACCAAAAATCCACAAAGCCCAAGGAACTAGTTTCATAAGAATTTTCCTCTGCTCATCTAAAGGGAGAAAAAGAGATAGAGACTCACACCATGTTCGTTTCCTTGGTCTCAGCAAACAGCCATTCCAGGAGGCTGACATGGAGAGAAATCTTATCTTCTGCCAGTGATCTCTCAGATGTCTTAGAGATGTCTCAGCTGTGGCAGAGTCCCGGGTGAGTGGCGTCCAGCTAGTGCTGCTGACTATACCAACTAACTGTCGGGGAGGAAGAATGTCCCATCCCCTTTTCAGGAAGCAGTTCCTGGGTCCTTCAAGATCCTTCTAGCCCAACTAAGAATCAAATTGATATGAGATGGATTAACAGGAGAAATTAAAATTTAATAGCATGTGTGTGGGGCCCCACACAGACATGGTAGTCAGGCATAAAGGGTATAAATGTCATTTTGAATTAAGGAAAAAGATGTAGGACTTAAAAGGGAAGGAAAGGATTTCCCAGGAAGATGAAAGCCAGTAAATGTTTGTAAACAAATGTTTGCCCTGCCATGCAGTTAGGTTACTCAGATAACATTTATCCCTTGTAATAACCCTTATTCTGCAAAAACCCTCCAATTGAGATTCTTGTATGTAATTAAGGGAAGGGCAAAATTTTTTCTGGAGCCCACAGGGTGTCAACTGACTTTAGCTCAAAATAATCTTCTTGCCAAAGTGGCCCATCTTAGGACAGCCTGCCTTCAGCCACTATACCTCTGTGTTGGCATGTGAGAGCTGCGCCTTCTCCTGGAATTGGGGCCCCAGTGAACCCTGGGGCTTCTGCCTACAGCCATGAAGCTATGAAGGGATGGTGGGAAGGAATATTGGCCTCCCCTCAAACTTTTCCCACCCTTTCTTTCTTAAGTTTGATTGAGGTGTAATTGGGATAAATAAACCACATATACTTAAAGCACACAGTTTCAAACGTTTTTCTTGTTTTTACTACTTGTCAAATTTTACATATAGCACAACTTTGTGGTGGTGTTCGGTTCTATGTGTTTAACGCATGCATCATTTCACGGAACCACCACCACAAGCATGCAAAGCAATGGTAATCACCTCGCTGGAAAGGTCTTTAACTCTGACTTTGGTTTCATTCTTGGCAGGCAGTCCAGCTGGTGGGGTGGGACCTCAAGTGCTGATGTGGCTTCTGTGGACTGTGGTTCCCACGTGCGCTGGTCCGGCTTTCTGGAGCCTTGCAGGTGCTCCTCGGATGTGCCACTTGAACGCCATCCAGTGGAGTTCTTCATCAAGTTCTCAACATGGAGTGTTTCTCCAGGGTTTGATCAGGAGTGTACAGCTGGGGGGCTAGCTTGGGAGGTCTAGTATCCCTTTATTCAGCTGCTTCCTCTTCTCCATCCCCCCAATACCGCGCCCAGCTCTCAGAGCCTCCAGTTCTTCCCATCCGGGTTCTTTGGTTGGGAAGCTTGGAGAGTGGAGGCTTTGCTCTCCCAATATGCTTCGTACGTCCTGTGATTGGGTTTGCTTCTAGGTGCAACAAAGAGGGAGAAGATGGACTGGTATTTCTACCACCAGACATTGGGACTCTAGCTCTTCTGGGCTGGGAGGACTCTCCTCCTTCAGAGTTCCAGCTGTCGACCCCCAGCGGCTTCACATGGAATTGCAGCTTCTGTCCTGTGGCTTGCTCAGGACCTGTGGAAGGGAAAGAAAACACAAACACCAAGAAAACTCTGGGCATCTGACCCCCATCTCCCTTTAGGGCTTCCCTTTTCCTCTCCTCTGGAGCACTTAAGATCCCTGCTGAGCATGCATTTTCAGAATGTGGGCTGCAGGGTTCACACTCAGGCAGGAGAATATAGAAGGAAACATAACCAGAAAACACACAGCTGGATTGGTCTGGTTTCTTCCCCAATCTCTTACTAGGGTTCATTTTGCAAAATACTCAGATAGCAGCTCCATGTATTCTGCCTGAGTTCTTAGATATAGTCAGGGGGAGAGGTCTGTGGAGTGTGTTGACTTCATCTTACCCAGGCTAGAAGCCTGCAGCATAGGTTTGCAAGAGTAATAAGCTAGAAACAGAATCAACTATCATCCATACAGGAATAGTTAATTATACTACAGTCACACAATGAAATAGGCTGCTATTTAAAGGATTGATAAGCACATATGTGATGGCTTGGAAAATTTTCATGGTAAAACTTAAAACCTTTTTATTGGAGTATAAAATACACTCAGAAGGTGCACACATCAGAAGTGCACAGCTCAATATATTTACAGAAATAAACACTCCGTGGAACCAGTCCCTAAATCAAGAGAGAAACCTTTCCAGCCCTCAGGAGGCTCTTTAACTTAATAAAATATATGTGGAAACCAAGGGAACTAAACAGGATGCTGGAGGCCACCTTTAAGCCTCTCCACTGTGGTATTTAGAATACCCCTCTGCGGCTTGTGGGAAAGCATAGCCTGTAGGTCAAGAAGGGATGGAAGGCTCAAAGAATTAGGCACCACACAACACACCTACTTCACATGGTGTTTTGCACCCACATGTTCAGAGCCCCAATTAGCTATGTTTTGGCTCAACCTCACTTACAATCAGAAAACCAACAATGATCAGACATTTGAGTCAAGTGTGTGATATAAAAGGGAAGGACCAAACAAGACCAGACCAAATAAGACCACAAGTGAGGAGAGTTTTCAAAAACATCTGCAAACAGAGAACAGAATAGGAGCTTTTGAAATAAAAATATAATTCCTAGGGCTCTGGGTGGCTCAGCCTCTATCTCTCTGTCTCAAAATACATAATGATTTTTAAAAAACGTAATTCCCAAACTAAATATTTCATCTAAAGATTGGAAGAGCAAGTACAAGCACAGAGCACAACAACACTACCCCCAAAAATTACAACCAAACTCACAAACAAGGAAAACATAGATGAAAAAAGGAGACAAAAGAATTGATTCAGAAAGAGGGGTAAAGGGAGCAGAGGAGAGTCATAGGAGAGGACACCTAAAGGAAGAGGAGACACTTGTGTGAAAGTCCCTTAGGAATCATTAGCATAAGTTGTTTGGGGCTGGGAAGTGGCCAACAGCCCACACCCAGGGGAAATCTGCCAAGGGGTGACAGAGGAAGAATCTAGGGCACAATGAGGCTGACAGGAAAAGGCAACTTCTCCTTCTTTATAATCTCTCCATGGCACCTCTGCCTTAGAGGGACTCAGGACCTCTTTGGGAAGCCTGAGATGGAGAGGAAGTGGGTCAGGATCTGTGCTGGACCAGAGCCCAGGGTGGGAGAGGTGGTCTGGGATGCACCAAGGTGGGCTTCCCAGAAGGAGGTTCAAGGTGGGGCTGAATGTCCAGCGAGGCTGGGTGTGAGTCCTGAGCACTGATTCTTCCTTACATGCAAACTCAACGTGTTCCCATCCCTGCCTTGGACCCAACTGTAAGGTTCTGGTGTCCCCTCCCTGCTGGAGTGTGTCACCTGGTTTGCTGGCAACTGGCTCCCCAGATCCTCATGCACAATTGCAAGTAGCACCCTGGCCAGTGGGATGCTTGGCTTCTCCAAATCATTGAAGACACATGATCACATCAGCCATATGCTCCCAAAGGACAGCATTGTTTTTCTCCTAATGAATGAAATTAGGAAGTAAGTGAAGAAAAAAAATAAGGGAAGTAGGTGAGAGAAACTAAAAAAATTTATTTAGAAAAAAGCAAGCACTTTGCCTCTGAGTTCAGTTCAAGTCCCCAGAGGGCAACTGGCATTAGCTGAGCATCAGGGAGACAACCCAGGCAGGCAGGATATGTGGCTGTTCCTGGTTCTGTTCCTTCCTGTCGTCCAAGGTGAGTGGCATGGGGCCTTCAGGACTGAGCACATTTAGGATCTGGGCAGACACTGAAAGCATCTGTCCCACAGGGAAATCACAGAGCTTTTCATTAATCCAGACACTTTATCATTAAAAAACTATTTTAAAATCTTTGTTACCTGACGGGTACTAAGTTAGGTGTTGGGGAAAGAAAATAAAAATAAATAACACAAATGTTTTTTAGGGCACTGTTTGTTGTCCCCGGCAGAGAGATCGATAGATGACAGATACACGGATGGATAGATGGATGGATGGACAGATGGACAGATGGATAGATGATAGTTAAATGCATGAATTCCTGAGGAATTTTTAAGGAGCCCAACCTCTAGCTGAGACCCAATTAGTCAAGGTAGGGTTCAGACATCTGGATCATTCAAAAGCCCGCATAATTGATCTTGGCTTGTCCCTCAAGGCAGTGAACCTCTCTTCTGAAGAGCTAGAGTACAGGTAGGAAGATGCCAGAAAAACCTGAGTGTTAGAGGATCTCTAGAGAGTTGCTCATCTGCACATATCAGTCACCCTGAGTCTCTGCTTTGGATTATCCAAAGACCTGTCTTCCAGCGTCGTTAGCGCAACAACTGAGACACTTTGAGTGGTGTCATTGGGAACGGAAGACCAGAAATTAGAAGGAGTTTATTTGTGGGCTGGAAGTCACAGCCTTGGAGGCAGCTAGTACTTGATGCTAAGAAAGGATAGGAGCTAATATAGGACCATTGGCTGCCCCAGCTCTGCTCCCTATCATTTGACAGAACCACAGCATGTGGGAGTGGATGCAGAACATGTCTCTTCTGGGAAGGAGGTTATCATGGAAAATAAAATGACCTCCTTTATTCATCCATTGACTTTGTCATCATGCATGTAGAAGAGAAAAACTCTGATAGGGAAAATTCTGGCAGACATTTTTGGGAAAATTTGCATATAATTATGTTCTTAATGTGGAAGTTCATGTGGGGATAAAAGGGTTTCAAATGTATATTAGTCATAGTGACATACCACAGACTGAGTGGCTTAAACTATAGAAATTTGTTTTCTCACATTCTGAAGGCTGAGGAGTCAAAGATCAAGGTGAAGGCTGATTCACTTGGTGATGAAAACTCTCCTTCTGGTTTTCAGGCACTATATTCTCATGGTGACCTCCTCTTTGTGCATAAGCAAGGAGAGAGAGACAGAGACAGAGACAGAGAGAAAGAAGAGAGAGAAAGTCTCTGGTGTCTTTATTTATAAGAACACGAATCCATCCTGAGGTTCCTATCACGATCTCATCTAACCACAATGTCTTTCAAAGGCATCATCTTCAAACACCATCACAGGGGAGGTTAGGACTTCAACATGTGAATTCTGGGGCAACAAACATCAGTCTTTGACAACATAGAGACAGAATTGATCAAGGGGCAAACAAGACTAGCTGTTGTCAGTTTGACATCACTACCAACCCATCTAAGCCTTCTTCTCCTTCACTAAGCAGAATCCTGGAATCACATCTCCCCCAGTCGCCTTCTTTCTGTAGGTTTGTCCATGGCAGTACTTGTCAGAGATTTGGAGGGTGAGAGAGCAGCCTTACACTCTGGAGGCAGCTGAAGGGCCTGTGGGTGGGTGACAGATCGGGAGTGACTTCTGGTCAAGCTCTTGGAAACACTTACTCTGTTGGTGAAGACTGAGATCATTGGTGGGAGTTTCTCAGGGACTTCTCAGAATCATAGCAGCTTCTCATGGGTCTTGAGCAAACCCATTCTGGAGCTTTTGGGTGTAAGCACAGTGTCAGCTTCCCTTCCCATGAGTCAGTGCAAAGACTAAGACATAGCTCTTACAGAAACATTTTTCACTGGCCAAAAGGTGAAAAGAACCCATATATCATCAACTGATGAGTGAGAAACTAAATGTGGCCTATCCCTACCAAGGACTGAAGTGCCCACATACCCTACTTCATGGATAAACCCAAACAATAATTACGTTAGGTAAATGAAGCCATGAAAAAAGGCCATTAATTGTATGATTCCATTTATATGAGATATCCAGAAGGGAGAAATTTATAGACAGAATGTAGATTAGTGGTTTCAAAAGCTTCAGGCAAGAGGGAAGTGAGGAGAGACTGGGTGTAGAATTTCTTTCTGAGGTGGCGAAAATGTTCTGGAATTAGAGGCAGTGTTGCACAATTTCATGAATATCTGAAAAACTGCTGCACTATATACTTAAAATTTATGGTATGTGAATTATACCTCAATTTTTAAGTTGGACAAAAATAAATCCTTAGCCTTAAAGAGTATTTTTTCATTTTAGAAAGGAACAAAATTATCAGTCTTTAACTTAGCAAATTGGAAAAAGAGCACGATGGTAATCTTGAGGAAATAAGAGAAATAAAATTATACATATGAGAAATTAACAACTTAGGAAATAAAAACAGTAATATTTACAAGCTAATCTCAAACTGGGTTAATGTGCAAAAACAAAGAAGAGGGAAGGAGAAACAGGAAGGAGGACATCTTGCAGCATGTGTAATCAAGAAAAACCAAGCAGTGCCAGTTAGTCAGAATGTGTAGTTATAACAGATACGAACATTTGAATTATTTTTTAAACTTTATTTATTTATTTTGGAGAGAGAGGGGGTGGAGGCAGAGAGTGGAAGAGAATATCAAGCAGGCTCCGCTCTGTCAGCACAGAGCCCAGTGTAGGGCTCAGTCTCCGGAACTGTTTTATCATGACCTGAGCAGAAACCACAAGCCTGACTGAGCCACCCATGTGCCTCGAGATATAAACACTTTGATTATGAAAGGAATTTCTTTCTTTTAAAAAATATTTATTTATTTTGAGAGAGAGAGAGAGCGCACATGAGCAGGGTCGGGGGGGAAGGAGAGAGAATCCCAAGCAGGCTCTGTGCTGTCGTGTAAAGCCTGATGCAGGGCTCAGTCCCACAACCCTGAGATGAAATCAAGACTTAGAAGTTCATCTGACCGAGCCACCCAGGCACCCATGAAAAGTACCTTGTAATTGCAGGACATTATGCTAATACGCAGTCCGTGAAACAGGTAACTTTCTTGGAAAAACAAACCAAAACAATAAGCAGATTCAAGAACCACGGAAGAACTTGTATATTCAATATTCTCAGGAAAAGAATTTCCAAGAATCAAAGGATTTGTCCCAATAATGAATTTGCCACATAGTTTTGTAGATAATAACACTTAAAGACACAGAAATTCCTTTGCTCTATGTATGTGATGATCTCCAGTGTTTTAACATAGTGAGGTCCACACAACACCCAGGTTCCTGGCTACTCTTGAAAAATGAAAAGATCTGGGACACCTGGGTGGCTCAGTCGGTTGAGCATCCGACTTTGGCTCAGGTCATGATCTCACGGTTTGTGGGTTCGAGCCCCAGGTCAGGCTCTATGCTGACAGCCAGCTCAGAGCCTGGAGCCTGTTTTGAGTTCTGTGTCTCCCTCTCTCTCTGACCCTCCCCTGTTCATGCTATCTCTCTCTCTCTCTCTCAGAAATAAATTTAAAAAAAAAAAAAAGGAAAAATGAAAAGATCTGAAACCACAGAGCTAACATCTTGCATGATGGCAGTGGGCTGAAGTGTACTGGGGCCATTCTTTTCCTTGGGTCATTTGCTCTCACAGGGAGAGGGAGTGGATTATAAGATGTTGCCATTGCTCAGTGTGGACGTTTTTGATTCTTTGAGATCTGTAGTTGTTCTCTTAAGTGATTTCTGTGATGGCTTTGACCCAGTAGAGTTTTGAAGGACAAAGGTCTGTCTTGTGGAAGTTCTATTACTTCTTTGACTGTTATTCAACTCATCAGGTACTTGGGTTTATTGGAATTATTTATGTTACAGGAGGCTGTGGTTTTTCATCAGGCAATGGAGTGTGGTGGTGACAGGCACATGTATTTGTGTTTTTCAGGCTCATATCCCCTCAGGGCGGTGTCAAATGCAGTCAGTGGCCCTCTGCGGGGCTCACTGATCGTGCAATGTCGCTATGATCCTGGGTGGGAGACCTACAAGAAGTGGTGGTGTCGAGGAGCCGAGTGGAGTAACTGTCGTATCCTTGTTATAACCAATGGATCAGAGGAGGAAGCAAAGAGTAACCAAGTGTCCATCAAGGACAATCGGAAACTGCACACATTCACTGTGACCATGGAGGAGCTCAGGTGGAATGATGCAGACACCTATTGGTGTGGGATTGAGAAATCTGCAACTGACCTTGGGGTTGAAGTCAAAGTGACCATTGACCCAGGTAAGAGTATGTAGAAGTGTGGCGGTGTGTCTTCAGGGCCTGCTCTGTCCTGGGCCCTGAGGTTCCTCTCCAGTGACTTCAGTGTCACTCAGTGTGAACTGTCACACAGGGTGGTGGAGTCCTGAGTTCTCCTAGAACCTGACTAACCCCTAGAGTTTGGGGAATGGACAGGGCTTCTCTTAGATGCTCTCATGGCTCCCAGCACCTCCTCCAGGATGGAATCAAGCTTTTCTGGGCACATGTTTCTCTGCACAGCTCAGTCAGTGCCTGGTCTATTTCCCACAGAGATCCAGGTGATGGTCCCAGTTTCAGCCTATGGGCCAAAGGGACATTCTCCCATGGGACCCAGAAACCCCAATTCCTGCCAATGCTTTCCTGACCTCTGGTACTTGTGTCTCTGCTCTTTCTGGAGTTTGGGGCTGGGACTCAGAGTGGCTGTTCCCATCCCCTGTTTCATATCCAGTGTCAGAGAGAAGAGTGCCAGCACAGTCAGGGTGCTGTGAAGATTCCTGAGGTCCAGAATGGCCTCCACAGTCAAAGCGCTGTTTAAATCTATCAAATACTCCTATCCATATCTCTGAGATGATCATATGATTTTCTCCTTTACTGTGTTAATGTGGCATATTATACTTATTAATACTCTCATGTTCAAACAATTTTGCATTCTTTGAATAAACTCAATTTAGTGATGATATATTATCTTGTTTATATATCCCTGGATTCAGCTTGCTGATTTTTGGTTGTAGACTTTTGCATTTATGTTCATGAATGGATTTGCCTATAATATTTCTTATTGTACTGTCCTTCTCAGGTTTTGAAATCAAGATTATGATAGACTCATAAATGGATTTGGGATTGCATCCTCTTTTCCTATGTCCTGGAGTTTTTTGTGTAAGATAGACATTATTTCTTCCTTAACTGTTTAGTGGAAATCTCCACTGTAGCTCTGTGTCAGGAATTTCCTTTTGGAGAGGTGTTTTGTTTTTTTTGTAAGTAAGCTCTACACGTAACATGGGGCTTAAATTCCTGATGCTGAGATCAAAGTAGCGTGTTCTAAGGACTGAATGAGCCAGGCGCCTGTTGGAGAGATTTTTAATAATGAATATGGTTCATTTAAATAGTTGTAAGATGATTAAAGTTTTCTCTTTGTGTCTATTTTAGCACATTGTATAAGTTTTGCTACAAATTTTTTATTTCACTCTGAGTTTCAATTTTATTGGCTTAACCTTGTTTAGATATCCTTTATTATCCTATTCCCTAATTATCTTACCTTCTTATAATATGTGCAGGATACTTTGTGAGTACCCTTTTTCGCCCCTGGTGTCAATTATTCAGATCTCTCCTTTTATCATGAATATCCCTCTAGGGTTTTTGTTTTTGTTAAAAAGTCAATTGTTGGCTTTTTGGTCTTCTCTATTTTATATTTCTTTTCTACTTCAAATTATTATTTTTTCTTGTCTTCATTATTTCCTTTCTTCTACTTTCCTCTGTAAGTCACCATGCAGTGTCACTACGGCCCAGAGTGGGACACCTACGTGAAGTCCTGGTGTCAAGAGGCTGATCTGAATGGCTGCAACATCCTTGCTCAAACCACTGGATCAGAGCTGAAGAAGAACCATGTGTCCATCAATCAGAAAAAGCGCACATTCTCCATGCGCATATGGGGAGAGTAAAACAACTTTTGAGAAAAATAAGCTGTTGTTTTCTTGAGTTTCTTGCTCCCAAGCGTTTTACAGGATGGCAACCCTGCTCACACCCCTATCCTGGAAATTTAGATAAGGACCCAAGCTTAGAATTCCTCCATAAGTTCCTTCTTTGATTTTTCTGGGGCACTTTTTAAATTAACAACTTGGAGTTGATTCTGTGAAAAATCAGTGACCTCTCGTGAGTCACTTGTGAGTCACTTGTGAGTGACTCCCTTGTAAGTCAAAGGGGCCGTCACCCTGCTCTCAGTTTCCTGCTTGCTCATGGTCCAGGATGGGGGGCTGCCCTTCCCCAGGCTCACTGAATGCCTCTCCCCTGGATCTGTAAACAATAAATTTTGAGACTCTGCTTCCATTGTGTGTGTGTATTGAAACTGTGTCTTTAATTAAAACATCCCTGGGTGGTTCATGTCCCTAAAGTGAGAGTGTGGCTATTGAGGGAGCTACCTACCTGCCCACCCATGTGGGTGGTTGTGCCTTCTCATCCAGCAGGTGGAGATCTGCATATTCTTAATTCCATGAACCAGCTCTGACTTCTAAGTATACCCAGAGGAACTCAGGCAAATCAATGCAGACACAGCCTGGTGTGGGATTAGGAGTGTTGGAGATGACTGTGGGTCCAAGTTACATGACCATTGACCCAGGGAAGTACTCTTCTCTCATGCACCATTGGCATCTCCGTGGCAAGAGGGAGCTAGTGAAGAATTGGGCAGGTATGCCAACTTTTATATTTATTTGTGGGTTTTTAGAAATAGAAATTTTAAAAATACACAAAACGTAATGTAGAAAAGTATGTTTTGTTTTCTACACTACTTCCTTACCCAAAGGTAAGGACTATAACAAGCATGTGTGTCTGTGTGTGTCTGTGTGTGTGTGTAAGAGATAGAGAGTATGTGTGTGTGTCCATTGATGACATTCTATGCATCCAAAGTATATATGTGTGTGTATATCTTTCCTTTCCTCACTGAAAAATAGCATGTATTGTTGTCTCAATGTATTTTAAAAATCATTCTATAACAATACCTATAGATTTTTGTTTTTAATGGCTTCATTGTATTCCATGACATTTATATATCATGAATTGTTTTTGCTTGTGATGGACATTTCCTTTGTTGTTGTTGTTGTTGTTGTTTTGCAACTGGGTGCAATTCTGTAGTGAATCTCCTTGCATATGGGGTTTGATACACATTTGTGGATATACATGTAGGTACACTCCCATTTAATAAATAGCTGTGTTACTGGTCAGTGCATTTTCCAATTTGGTGCATATTACCAAAAAGATTATAAATTTCTACCCTTCTCTCAATGTGTTAATAAATGCCCACCCCATATCCTCATCATTGGATGTGGTCAATTCTTTACCTTTACACTGTGATTGGCAGACTTGGCATTTTGATGCACATAACCGGGCTCCAGGCAGAGGAGAATGCTGTGGTGGATGGGAGTAAATGAGAGAGGAGGAGGAGTAGTAAAAGGCTGCCAAGCAGCGAGCTACCAGGCTGGTGATGCTGGGTGAGCTGAGAACCAACGGGACACCTGCCCGCATTGAGAGAGAGAGGTTCCAGGCCGCCACCTGCTCCAGCTTGCAGACCCTCTCAGACACCTCCCTCCCCACACTAGACTTTGGCAAATATCAACTTACATTTATAAATGGAGTAGCACCTTCAAAAGTTTATGGGTGAAAAGAATAGAAGAAAGAATAGAAGCTCAAATAAAATAAAAACCATACTTCACAAGAGGAAATGCCCAAGGGCTGGCCATGAGTGTCAATGCTGGGTTTGCACCTTCCAGGGGAGATTGGTTACATGTAGTGGTATTGGCCCATAAGTAAATATATAAAAGCTTCCGGAAGTCAAGTTTCTCACAGTGTGAGAGGGGAGTCACAAATAGAGAAAACCAGAAAATTAGAAAGAGCCCTGTGGTTTTGGGTGGGAATTGGGGATCTTGGTGGGAACTGACAGTCTTCAATGGATGTGGATATAAATGTGAATACAACAGAGAGTATGTTTCTATCATTTATCTGTATATGTAGGTGTGTCTGCAGAGGACCTAGGAAAAAAGGCACCCTAATAATTAGAGAGCACTCAGCTCCTGGCCCTTTGGCTTCTTGAAAATCATTCTCCATTAAAAGGAAGTAGAGTTCTTTGAGAAGTGGCTAATTCCAGGGCTGGGACACCAAACCCACAAGCTGAACCTTGGATATCTTGTTATGTCACAAAAAAGGAAGAACTCAAGGGCTAGAGAGACACATCAAAAGGGCAGAAAGTTGCTTGAAGTGGCTCCCAATGGCCAAATCTGGGACAATTTGAACATCAAAACACATAAAGGTAGTAATGGAGTGTAAACCCATGGAGCAAAATAAAAGCCATTTCAGTATATATTGGTATAAGCAAATAAAAGACTAAATAGAAATTTGGTGAAGAACTGGTGATTTACATTGTTTCAAAACTTTCATTGACAACTACTGCATGTGAGGCAGACACACAAGTCCTCTGAGTATCTCCCTGATTCTAGGCAAATGGGGCTCAAGAAACCATATGGGTCATTAAACATTTCATTTTACACATGGAGAAATGGAGGCCAGACAGAAGATATTTGCCCAGTGCCACAGAGCCAGTGGCACCTGAGCCAGAACTGAAAACAAAGTCTTTGATCCCAAGTCTGGTGTAGTTTCTATACCTCCCAGGATGTGCAAGGTTGTTTCTGTCTAGTAAACAGTTATGTTTTGGCATACCCACTTTACATTGGGTCCTATTCCAGATGAGACCACCATATAAAGAATAATCACAGACACTGTTAGTCTAAGTGTTTCATCTTAGCACTCTCTGATCTGTAGAAATCCAGGTAAGTATCCCCTAAAATGTCCTCCGCCATCATTCTAGACACTTGTAAAGACTTCTCAACTAGTGGGTCCTTGATATTTTCCCTGATTAGGGCTTTGACATATGAATTTGGTGGGGGGCAACACGAACATATAGTTCCAATAAAATGGTTCAATATTAAATATGGACACAAAAAAAGAGTAGACAGAGCTCAGGAAGAATGTAAGTGGAAAAGAAAAAGCCCCAAAACCCTTATTGAGAGGAAACATATATACCTTTGAAAATAAAAAAGAATAAGTCTTGTGTTATTTTTTGATGAGTGAGGCAGAAGAAGTTAAACACAAAGGGCTGTGCATTCTGGACTTGCCATTGTTCAGCTGGTGTGTGTGGGAGGGTGGTGTGAGGGTAGGTTGGGGAGGTGGAAAGGCCAAAGATCAGGCCAAACCCAAGAGTGGATGATGGTGAGTCTGAGCTGTCTGGGGGATGGGCAGCATCACAGCTGTGATGGGGACAGATCTGAGCCTCTTAGACTGTCCTCTCTAGATGGAAAAGTCCAAACAGACCCTAAGGACCAGTGGGGCCAAGGGACAAATGGAGGGACAGAAATGAACTGTTTCTTGTGACCACTGGGTGAGTGCCCTATGCCCAGAGGCCACTGATGTAGATACAGGTACAGGTGGGTATTTACGTTGTTTCAAAGCTCCTCCCCACAAAACACTTATTACTTACAGAGGGAAAAAGAGAAACTTTAATGAATTTTGTCAAATTTATAGTCATAAATCCATACCCCTAGTAAGATCTTGTTTGACACGACAGTAACTCAGGTATTCCAGGCTTTAAAAAGCTGATTAGGCTGTGCGCTTAGCATGTGAAGACTTTGTAAGGTTTGAGGTATACATAAACCACAATACACTTTTTTAAATTACAGAAAATAATTTCTAGACATAGATCCCTATACTTTTCTTTACCTTTCTTAGCCATCAGTGAAATTTTGCATCTGCATATGAAGAACCACCATTGGGACCCCTTTGAGGGGAAAAAGGAGCTTATCCAGCCCTCTCACTTTCTACTCTCTCATCTCCCTGTTGCTGGAAACATTCTAAATCTACATTGGATTTAGAGTACCTTTACACTGCCTAGAAGGAAAGGGTCAGCCTCTCACATATAAAACATTCAAGTAGTGTCCCAACAAAAAATAATTCATAAGAGGGTGCAGCAAGCCATGGATTTTAATAGGAAATATACAGTGCAAACAGACAGGATGTGGGTTGGGTAATGGTCCAACTCTGCCTTCAATCTTTTACATTCAGGCAATTCTTTCTCTGGGAGGTACTGATGCAGCAGAAGGTGGAATCAGCAGACCTTTGTACAGCTGGCCTATCAGGGATATTTGTCCATGTGAACACACTCCCAAGCTTTTTGGTTTAATTGAGGTTTTATGCTTGCTGGTTGGTCTGGAATTGGAAAACCCATCATTGGCCAGAGTGTTGAATGATGTAATAGTCAATTATCCTCGGCAGAGCCACTCCAGAGTCACAAGGAAAGGAGGTAACAGGAAGATCCACACAGGAGGATTCTCTGCTGCTACATTGAAAGCCAGGGTTGCTGACCTGTTCAGGGCAGTGAGGGAAACAGTTTATTCCTGAGGCCAGGACAAGGGGAGTCTTCACCTAACAGGGACCTTCATCTCTCTTGGAACTGCAGTCACTGCCCTTTCCCTGATCAGAGGTCAGAGGGTGTAGGGGTGTCCATGGGGTGGAGGCTGTGGTTCTCCTGCACAGGCTGATTTACATCTCTCTAAGTTCCCCTGACTCCTACTTGACCACATCACAGTAACAGCAGGTCTCAAGAAGGGGAATCTTCACGAAGGCTGAGAGCACAAAGGAAGGTTGTGTAGCAGGGCCCTGTGCAGGGAACATGGTGACAGGAGTGAGCTCCCTCTTCAGGGGATGCCCCAGGCCTTACCTGTCTGCTTTCACCTATATCCCACCCATATAACCTGTTAACCTTCTGGCTTCTCCTGGGAGGGGTTTTTCCCCACTCTGACCCCCATGTGGTAGAGCATAGCAGGTGCACTATCACATACACCTTGTACATGGACACATGGTCTCTGCACCATTGTGCCCTTGCTCACATATGTCCCCCCTGGAAATCCCCATCAGTATCTGGAATTTGACCCCCTCAACCTCTGTCCCCTCAAATCCCCCACAAGCCATGCCAGGAACTCTTGCAGGCTGACCTTGTTCTCTTCTTCTGCCTACCTTGAGCAAGATGTGTCATGTCCATTTCACAGAGAGTTTTCTTGAGAGAGAGGATATGCTTCCTTGAACTTCCTAAATTATCCTTTAACCTACTGTACTCTCTTTACAAGTTCTGCTTGCTGCAGGGCTGCTGACCCCTCTCTCTACCCGCAGCTTCCTCCTGTGCCCTTCAGTCTCCTAAAAGTCCTGCATCCTCCCTCCCACTCAATAGAACAACTGGTCTCCAAACAGTCATGAGCAGGACAAAAGCTGGTTGTGAAGCATGAGCCAAGTGCCTGGCCTCATTTTCACACATGACTAAACACACTGCTCCGCAGGGCCAGGGTCCAAGGAATAGGGTCCTTGAGAATCGAAGGAAGAAGGAAAGGAGCTTGAAGGAGGGTGCTGAAGGGTGCTTCTGGGAGGAAATGCACCATCACCCTGGTCTGGGATGGGGTGAAACTGGGGCAGGGTGTTTGCCCTTGAAGAAAGAGTTAATTGATTGTTTCTTGGATGCCTGTTGAGGTGGTGGGTTTCAGATTGATGGCCCAGCCTGTTGACTATGTTGGGAATGTGAAAAAGGAGAAATTCCAGTTTCCTACCCCTTCCCAGCATTTCCCTAGCATTTGGGGAGAACAGGGATGGATCCATGGGACAGGTACCTACACAACTGTCTGTGGGCAGAATAATGCCCCCCACCCAAAAATGTCCTAATCCCTAGACCTGTGAATGTGTTACGTTATGTGGCACGGGGAATAAATGATGCAGATGGATTTAGGATTGCCAAGCAGTTGACTTTGAGATGGGGAGGTGATCCTGGGATATCTGGGTAGATCCTATAGAATTACAATGTCTTTATAAATGAAAGCACATGAGAGAGCCAGTGTCAGGGTAATGTGGCTGAGAAGGACTCGGCCACCCTTGCTGGCATATGGAAGGGACCATGAGCCAGGGGTGCAGTGGCCTACAGAAGCTGGAAAAGACAAGAAGTGTTTCTCCCTTAGAGCCTCAAGGAGGAACCAGCCTGGCCAGCACCTTGGGTTTAGCCCAGTAAGACTCATCCAAGACCTTGATCTCCAGAACCTTAAAATCATAACTTTGTTTTGTCTTCAGCCACCAGGGTGGTGGCGATTTGCCCCAGCAGCCACAAGGAGCTAATCCAGAGCTTGTCCCTTCTGGTAACTGGAGGCTGAAAGCACTTGTGCCTGTTTTGGCTTCTTGGGGGTCAGAAGGAAGATCCAAAGGAGACCAGAAGCTTCTCTCCTGCAGCCCAGCTGAACAACTTTGCTTAGATTTCTGGTGGGGAGGGGGAGCTCTTTAAGGACTCAGAGGTATAAAGAGGGGGCCCAGTGCAGACTTTGCTGTTTGTCCCCTGCACAGGAAACATCAGAGGAGCCAGTGAGGTCCCTGTCAGAGTGCCCTGAGGGGAGCTGTCCCAAGGCAGCAATGGGAAGGTCTGTGGGGTACAGGTCTGCTCACCTATTTAGTGGGTTATTCAAATCCATGGGCTGGCTGCTGTTGATGCCCTGGGTAGATGGAAGAGTAGAAGTCCAACTGGGTAGCGTTGTTGTTGCCACAGTCTGGGGAGGGTCTGTTGGATCAGGGGCTAAACACACAGAGTAGGACAAGGTTCTGAGTGTCACAGGCGGCTCCCATGGTCTTTTCCACCCCCCACCCCCCGGGGTGCAGAACTTTCTCTCTTAGTGCTACTGTTCAGTTACGTTGGTCTTCTCTTGCTCCTTTGCTTTCTATCCCAAACATATGATTACTTATTTGCAGAGCAACATGAGTTTACTTCCTTGTGAGGGATTTGGGGTTGCTGATTATGTAGGAATTCACATTCAATTTAATCTCAGTGTTCTTTGGCGGCACAGCTGAGCATGTCAGAACCATGTTCCTAATCCCTGGAGCCTTAAATCAGCCAGGCAGGCTCTTTTCTGAGTCTCAGCCTTGCCTGAAGCAGGCTCTGTGCCACCTGTCCTGAAGCAATGTGATTCATGAGCTGGCAGACACAGGGTTCCTCTGCTTCTTGGGTCCACCGAGTGCCCACAGCCTCTGCTTCCTCATGGGGTCCTTTCTGCCTCCCTGGGTCTTGTTTTCTTATTTCTCCAGGACTGCCTAGGGAAGGTCGTCTGGGTTAAGGGTCCAGACTCCAGTTCTCGGGCACCAACTCCTCCTCCACTCATGCACACATCTTCCCACCTTTGTTGTCCTTTTCAGTTAATTTCTGGAACATTCTACACAAGTATATCTCTACACTCCACACATTTGCACACTATATGTGCATATGCTTAGTTTGAAGGGACTTCTCTAGAAGTCCCTTCTCTAGAAATGGAGTGTTGAGGGGCGCCTGGGTGGCTTAGTCAGTTAAGCGTCCGACTTTCGCTTAGGTCATGGTCTCGCAGTTTACGGGTTCGAGCCCCACGTCGGGCTCTGTGCTGACTGCCAGCTCAGAGCCTGGAGCCTGTTTCAGAGTCTGTATCTCCCTCTCTCTCTCTGACCCTCCCCTGCTCACGCTCTCTCTCTCTCTCTCTCTCTCTCTCTCCTAGAAATAAATAAAAATATTTTAAAAAATGTCTTAGAAATGGAGTGTTGAACAGCAGATCCATTACCTACCTGGTGTCTGTCTCTGTGTCTGTGTGTTGGAGACAAGATGCAGGGTCCAGAGGCAGAGCGGTGGGATGGGGGCTACAGATTGAGTCTCTTTCCAGGCCTGTCTCTAGGGAGGCCCTAGTGTTTCTGGGGCAGCTCAGGGGAGCCTGGGGGCCCCTCCAAGGATAGAGGCAGCAAGAGGAGAAGGTGGCCACAACACAGTGGAGCATGCCTTTCCTTCTCCCAGAACTGGATGCAGAGTCCCACACCTACTCCTTTGTGCTGATGTTGCCAGAGGGAGGAGGGGAAAAAGAGGGCTCAGGGGGAGGGTCTCTTGTCCTTAAGTAAGACCCTCAGGATCATGGCTTTCTGGCACCCTACTCCTCTCTGTACGCCTGATAATGCCCCATGCAGGATGGGATGTGATCAGGAAAAGAGGAGCTGCCTGGGGTGCCTGGGTGGCTTAGTCGGTTAAGCGTCCGACTTTCGCTCAGGTCATGATCTCGCGGTTCGTGGGTTCGAGCCCCGCGTCGGGCTCTGTGCTGACTGCCAGCTCAGAGCCTGGAGACTGTTTCAGTCTGTGACTCCCTCTCTCTCTGACCCTCCCCTGCTCACGCTGTCTCTCTCTCTCTCTCCTAGAAATAAATAAAACATTAAAAAAAAAAAAGGAAAAGAGGAGCTGCCTTCCCTGGACAAGTCTGTTCTTCTCTGCTCCCTCTGGGGAGACCAGATGGAAATGTGTGGAGGTGTGGGGGCTCAGTCTTTCTTTCAGTCTTTCCCCAGACTCTTGGTGTCCCCATCCATGCTTGCACATGCACACACATGCTCACATAAGCACACACACATGTATAGCCTCAGGAGAGTTTTGAGATTCCTTTCCATCTACCCAGAAAGGCAGAGGTACAGTCCTGACTCCTCTGGGGATGGATCTCAAGACCCCAGAGCACAGGAGGGGTAGTCCCTACCTGGGTCGACAACCACGGAAAATTTGTATCCTAGGTCATTGCCGGTTCGCTCAATCCCACACCAGTAGATGTCTGTGTCATCCCGACGGAGATCCTCCAAGGTCACAGTGAATGTACGTCGACTGCGGTTCTCCTGGATGGACGCTCTGCCCTTCTTCACCAGTTTCTCTGACCCGGTCGTCTTAACAAGGATTTTGCAGGAATTCCAATTCTTCCCTCGACACCACCACTTCCTATAGGATTCCCATCCTGTGCCGTACTCACAGGATGTGATCAGTGTGCCCCCCTCTATGCCTCTCACCGTTCTCTCCACACAGGTGGAGAAGTGGCCTAGAAAACAGAAAGCCAACATGCATCTCATCTTTCCTTGGCCCAGAGCTGACCCGGGTGCTGCTGGGGCTTCTGGTCCTGCCCTGAAGACTGGCTATCCATCTCCCACAGAATTTCTTTTCTATCACCCCTCTTGTGAATCCTCCTTAAGGCTCCTAACTGCTTGATACAGGGCCCTCCACTCACTCGCCATCCTACTGACCAACCCCTCCCCCCTCCCCCTCAAGCAGCAGCTCTTCCTGACAGCACAGAGTGCACACTGCAGCCACAGGTGTATTACTGAATCCCAGAACTGATGAGGTAGTGTGGCCCCTTCCCCATCCCAGCCCCTGACACTCTAACCCACACACACCTACAAACCTTCAGCCTCCAAATTGACATGTGACATGAATTAAACACACACACACACACACACACACACTTACACAGGTGATTGCTAGGTTTTTTTTTTTTACTTACACACCTTGCACTTCCATGTATCTAAAACGTCAATTGATGAGTAAATGGGGGTCATTTTATTTCTCATGATAACTTCTTGCCTAGAAGAGATACTATCTGCATCCTACCTCAAGCTTAGTGGTTCTGGAAGATGAGAAGGAACAGAGCTGGGACAGCCAAAGGGTTCTGCACTAGCTACCGTCTTCTCTGAGCATAGAGCACCAGCTGCCTCCAAGGATTTGACATCCAGCCCACAAATAGTCACCTTCTCATCTCTGGTCTTTCCCCCCAGGTGAAACACTCAAAGTGTCTTGTTTGTTGCTCTATGACATTGCATGACAGTCTGATCTTTGGATCATCCAGAGCATAGACTCAAGCAGGCTGATGTGTGGGGTTGAAGAACTCTCCAGAGAGCCTGTCACACCGTGGTTTTGCTGCCTGTCTTCCTCTCTGTAGTCTGAGTTCTTCAGAAGAGAGATTCCCGGCTCGAGCTACAAGTTAAGACCAGTTGTTTAGGCTTTTAAATTATCCCGATGGCTGAATCCCACCTTGAGTGAGTGGGTCTCAGCTGGAGACTGATCATCTGTGCTCCTTAAAAGTTCCTCAGGAATTATTCATGTATGTTTGTATATATGAGTGAAAGTATGTGCCTGTCATCTATCCGTCCATCCATCCATCCTCCATCCATCCATCCATCTATCCATCTGTCTATCAATCTATTTGCCAGGGTTGACAAACAGTGCCCTAGGAAACAGACACCATTTACATTATTTATTTTTCTTTTCATTCCTCAATACCTAACTTAGTACCTCTCAGGTAACAAAACTTAAAAAAATTTTTTTTTAGGGACACCTGGGTGGCTCAGTCAGTTAAGTGTCCAACTTCAGCTCAGGTCATGATCTCGCAATTCGAGGGTTAGAGCCCCATGTCAGGCTCTGTGCTGACAGCTCTGTGCTGACAGAGCTTGGAGCCTGCTTTGGATTCTGTGTCTCCCTCTCTCTGCTCCTTCCCCACTCATGCTCTGTCTCTGTCTCTGTCTCTCTCTCTCAAAAATAAACATTTAAAAAAAGAAGTTAGATTTCAAAAATATATTTTTTAAATCTTTAGAAAAAACGTATCTTGATGAATGAAAGACCCTGCCATTTTCTCCAGGACAGGCTCTATCTGAATCTCACCCAGATCCTCCAGGTACTTGGTCCCGAAGCCCCCACCTCACTCACCTTGGACGATGAGAAGGAACAGAACTGGGAGCAGCCGCATGTCTTGCCTGCCTGGCTTGTCTCACTGGTGCTCAGCAAATGCCAGCTACCCTCCAAGAACTTAAACTGAGCTCAAATGCAACCTTCCTTCTTTTCTTCTAAATTAATCTTTTTTTGGTTTCTCTCATCTACTTCCCTTAATTTTTTTCTTCAGTTACTTCCTAATTTCATTAATTGCAAAGCAGTGGCGACTGTTAGGAGCATATAGCTGACGTGATGAGGTGTGCCCTCGCCTAGCTCTGGCGCCTCAACTCAGCACCCCCTGGAGTCTGACCCTGAAGACCTTCTCCCAGGGGAGGGTCCTTGCACCCCCCCCCCCACTCTGTAGCACCACCTCCAGTCTGTGTGTACCTACTTCCTGCCTCCCCCCATCTCCCAGCCCAGTTCTCCACTTCAATGGTTTTGGTGTTTTTGTAGAGCTGTCCACCCTGTGAGCAGCTCAGATGTGCTCCAAATGCCATTTCTTGTCATCTTCACTCTTAAAGTCAATCTGTCCCAACACCTGGTCCCTGGGCCCAGGGCTCCCTCTCCAGGAAGACCTGCCCCCACCACACTAGTCTTCCGTAGACAAAGACCATGGGAGCTTCTCTCTGCCACCTGCACCCTCAGACGACCTTGAAGGGATGGGGGGCTTGGAGGTAGAACAGCTCAGGGCTTTGCCAGAGGAGTAGGAAAGAGCATGGTGGGCCAGCCCCAGGAGGGAAGGGGAAGAAGAATCCCTGTCCCCTTCAAGGTCCTCCTGGCTGGACTAAGAATCAAATTGACATGAGACAAATTAACAAGAGAAAATCATATTTTTTTAAATGTTTTATTTATTTCTAGGAGAGAGAGAGAGAGAGAGACAGCGTGAGCAGGGGAGGTCAGAGAGAGAGGGAGTCACAGACTGAAAGAGGCTCCAGGCTCTGAGCTGGCGGTCAGCACAGAGCCCGACGCGGGGCTCGAACCCACGAACCGCGAGATCATGACCTAAGCAAAAGTCGGACGCTTAACCGACTAAGCCACCCAGGCACCCCGAGAAAATCATATTTAATAACATACGTGCAGGGAGTCCACACAGACATGGCAGTCAGGCAAAAGAGGCACCAATGTCATCCCGATTTAAGGAGAAGGGGGTAGAGGTCTGAGATTTCAAAGGGAAGGAACCAGTAAATGTTTGGTGCACAAATGTTTGCCCTGCCAGATAGATGGGTCATACTCAGATCAAATTTAAATTTAAGCTTCTCTGAAATTTCACACATTAACAGCTGTGCTGGTACGTGTTTCTTTCCAGTGAACCAGTCTATTTGTCCAGACAGTAGGTCAATTTATACAAACTCATTCCAGAAGGCAGTGATGCAGATGTATTCACAACATTAGGCCTGTGGTCCAAGTAATCATGTATGAAACAAGAGGCTTTTCTATGGAAACAAAAGGAACACAATGGTTCTGAGGGGATCAAATGTTAAGCCAGTTTCTGAGTTGTGAGGGCAGCAGGTGGAGCAGACTTCTAGATGTTGGACTCGGAGCATCTCAGATAGAGTGAGGGCAGGCTGTGCAAGCAGACAGATCCTCCGGGTTTGTAGTTCAAGTGTGTCTGGTGAGATTTCTGCTTGGCCCCCCAGGCAATAGGCACAAAGATTGTGTATGTGTGAGCTAGTGTGGTGATTTCTCTAAGTTTACGTAAGTGGTTTACATTTAGTTGGCAGAACTTCAGGGAAAGGGCAGTTTTCGTTCTAAAGGATTCCAAGTCAGAAAGGTGGGAGAAAGCTCAAAATGTCCGTTTGGAGAGTTGTAGCCAGGCGGTAGAAGACACTAGAAGAAATCAGGACCTCACCCAGTATATAATGATAGTATTAAAATCTAATATGTGCAAAGATGTTTTATTGAAACATATTTTCTCTCTATAATCACCCTCACTTTGTCCAAAGATAACCAAGTTAACACTAATTTGTAAAGTAAGTCATTCCCCTAAAACTTAACCCAACTATTTACATAAGTACAGCAAGAATTGTAGTTGATTTTTAAAACCTGCTTTGAGAGACTCTTGTCTTGAATGCTGAGAACAAACTGAGGGCTGATGAGTGTGGGGGTGAGGGGAAGGGGGTTGATGGGCACGGAGGATGGCACTTGTTGGGATGAGCACTGGGTGTTATATGTAAACCAAATTGACAATAAACTATTGAAGGAAAAAAATCCTGCTTTGCTAGGGGTGCCTGGGTGGCATAGTCTGACTTCGGCTCAGGTCATGGTCTCACGGTTCGTGAGTTCAAGCCCCACATTGGGCTCTGTACTAACAGTGGAGAGCCTGCTTGGATTCTGTCTCCCTCTTTCTGTGCCTTTAAGCTGCTTGCTCTCTCTCTGTCTCTCAAAGGAAGCAAAAATAAACTTTAAAAAATTATTTTAAGAAATATTCAAGGAAAATACAAAAGGTTACACAGTTGTGAGCAAAATTTAACACCATGAATATTAATACTCAGTTTTCTTATGTAATCGAAAACTGATAAACATAGGGAATAATTTTGACACGCACAATCATAGATTTTTAGGAAGATAACTTAAAATATAAAGAAAAGGTTTTGCTTACAATTTCTTAGGGAGAGAAGACCAATAGTTGAAGAAAACTCTGTACTTTTAAAAAGAGAAAACAGAAACTGCACCAGCGTGCTTTTTGTGTTAAAACTCATTTACTCCTTTAAATTTATCATAATCTTAGCCAGTGTGGGCCACACATAAAACTTCTTTCCAAAGATTCTGTCTTCATTTACCTTCTAGAACTTTCTTTTTTACATTCAGATTTTGCCCTAAATGTTTCATCTTGAAATAACTGGTCTCTCTGTAGACAAAATTATTTTCTATTCCCTCAACTAAATATGTCTTTTTATTCTTTATACTTTTTCTTACCAAAAACACATTTTACTTTCTTTATAATACAGAGTTGTTTCCCTTATTATGTCCAGTAATCTTAATTACATAGATTTTTATTTTTATTTTTATTTTAAGAAAGACAGAGACAGCACAAGTGGGGAAGGGGCAGAAAAAGGAAGAGAGAGAGAGAGAGAGAGCGAGCAATTGACATAGGGCTCAAACTCACGAAACTGTAAGATCATGACCTGAGTTGAAATCAAGAGTTGGACCCTTGACAGGCTAAGCCATTCAGGCACCCCACATTTACTGGAATTCTTAATGCTTAGACACCTTAATTTTTAGTGAAAACTAAGTAGTAAGCAACTGTAAAACTTGGTTACCCAAGAATCCTTTAGATTGGCAAATTTATGAATATATTTTATAATTTTTAGAAACATGTGCCTTTTTCATAATACAATCTTTCCATAAAGCATGAAATCTGTTTATTAACAGGCCGAAATACATCTTTAGTTTTGCTATAATAAGACGAAAGTAGATATTTTACCATATATACATCTGTATGATTTAACTTGTTTTTAACAATTATGCTTAGACTGCACCTAAACTTCATGAGGCATATGGCAAAAACACCAGTTAATCTAAGGTTTCTTTTTCTCCTGATCAAGTTTGCAACAGCCATGTCATGAACCTTATATGACTTTTAGTAAATACAAGCAGAATAAAAGTTTTCTATTTAAAGCTGAGAAATCTACAGACATATCTATTTTAAGGAAACCAACAACCTTAAATTAGCTTTACTACCAAATATGTTCCCAGATTGTGTGAGTTTGATACATGCTTGAGTGAGTTTTCACCTTTCAGAATTTTCAAATGCCCAATCCTTACAAGTGTTTATCTTCAAACTAACTAGATAGAGTAATAGAGCTCTTTTGCAAATTAATGTTAGCAGTACCACCTGGAGGTAGAGAAAATATCTCACATTTACAACATACATGGACACACACATACACACACACACACACACGCATACACACTTAGTACACAGACAAGATGCAAACAAAATCCTGGGGCGCCTGGGTGGCTTAGTCGGTTAAGCGTCCGACTTTTGCTTAGGTCATGATCTCGCGGTTCGTGGGTTCGAGCCCCGCATCGGGCTCTGTGCTGACTGCCAGCTCGGAGCCTGGAGCCTGTTTCAGTCTGTGACTCCCTCTCTCTCTGACCCTCCCCTACTCACGCTGTCTCTCTCTCTCTCTCTCCTAGAAATAAATAAAAAAAACATTAAAAAAAAAAAGATGCAAACAAAATCCTAATTTTATTTCTACTAATCCTTGTGGAGAGGGCATTACAGGCCCAAATTTTAAATACTTCTCTTTATTTTGTGTTTTGTTTTAATGAAAAACTTTTCTCTAAAGTTCACATGTTAAGAAATGGCCCATAGGTCTTAGTGAAGATGGAGATAGAGAATTTATATCACAAAAGCACAGAGCAAGGGTCTCACTTTCCTCCAGGGGGGATCCTTGGAGCCTCTCTACCTTTTACCAGAGGGTCTGGAGTCTGGACACATGAGTCCTGCCAACAGTTTATATCTTAAAAGAGCCTCTTTCCCTTATTCTTTCTTGTTCTTCATTCTCAGGAGATTGTGGGCTATGTTTACATTTCCAAGACATGGTAAGATTTATACTTTCAAGGGATATAGAAAGAATATAAAAATTTGGGGGGCACCTGGGTGGCTCAGTCAGTTGAGTGTCCAACTTTGGCTCAAATCATCATCTCGCAGTTCACGACTTCGAGCCCCACATTGGGCTCTGTGCTGTTAGACTGTCAGCACAGAGGCTGCTTCAGATCCTCTGTTTCCATCTCTCTGCCCTTCCCCCGCTTGCGCTTTCCCAAAAATAAATAAATAATTAAAAATAATATAAAAATATTTTTCTAGATTTTCAGAGTATTGCCATTTAAAATTTTGTTTTTTAATAACAGAACATTTTTCTTCCAACATCTTGATATTTTGTAATATTCACAAGCATTCTGAGAGGACCAGGCAAGGTTAGGAGATCAATAGAGCTAGATGGGCTTTTATTGATCTCTGGATTTGTAGTTCTGGTTTTGTAGAGATTTGCAAACTAAGAACCACTGTTCCTAATTCTTTAAGACCCAAGTTACAGCCTGCATATCAACAACCGCCCCATCTTTCAAAGAAAAATTGCTTTTACATCACGGAGAATTATAGCTAAAATGGAAACCAATAGTTTTATGCCTTTGTAAAGTCTGTCAAAAGCATTTTAACAGGGGCACTTGGGTAGCTCAGTTGGTTAAGCTTCCAACTGTGGCCCAGGTCATGATCTCACAGTTCATGAGTTCGAGCCCTGCATAGGGCTCTGTGCTGACAGCGCAGAGCCTGAAGCCTGCTTCAGATTCTGTCTCCCTCTCTCTTTGCCCCTCCCAAGCTTATGCTCTCTCTCTCTGTCAAAAATAACTTTAAAAAATAACTTTAAAAAAGTATTTTAACAAAAGTCTTTTATTCTAGATACAAAATCTAAGTTGGGCTTCTATAAACATCTCAGTATTGGCTTTCAACTGACCATTTGCAGGAGGGCTTAGGAGAAATTTTGGTTATTTGTTTCCTCTGTGAAGGGAAGGTTAGAAATACAGTCAAATAACTTTGTAAATCCTCTCTAAGTTATGTGGGAGCGTCTGAGAGTAGAGATAAGGGCTTTATAATTTAAAAACTCTGCTGCTGTCCAGGGGACATGAATTTTTTTGTGGTTGTGGGAGTCTAGGATACACCTGCAAACATACTGTATAAGAATTTCTCAGGCTGGCAGAGCCTGGTTACAGAGTCTTGGAAGGTGGGAGCAAAGTGAGTATTATTTCCAGTGTCAGGTGATTCTGTTAAATTCACATCTGGCTTTTAGCATGTATAGGAGCATTCTGGATACTTTGGACCTAGAGATCAGGCCAGAATTATCTCTGTAAATCCAATGGGGAAGGGGAGGTTACAACAGGCACATGAGGCCAGAGTTTAAGAAGATGAAACAAGACCAATGAACAACAACAAAAGAGACAGACCGGAAAACCATAAAGACTTTTAACTACAAAGAACATTTGGATGATTCCCAGAAGGGAGGTGGATGTGTGACTGGGCAAAATACATGAAGGGCACTTAAGAGTCCACTTATGAGCACTGAGTAATGTACAAAATAAAAAAAAAAAAGCAACTATAGTGGCAGTGAACAACTCAATGAACTTAAAACAAAGGAAGAAACAAAGGGAGTTTACACTGTGTGTGGACATTTATTTTGTCTTAAAGTAGAACTTTTTCTGTCTTGTCAAGGAAGTCCTTAAGCTTATCCATGATAATAATAGGACAATTGAGAGCTCTTTATAAATTATATGGTTTTTTTGTTTTGTTTTGTTTTGTTTTTCAGAATAGACCCAACTTAAAGGATCCTCTATCATCTGGCCATTAATGGGTGGTATATATTACTAGGAACTCAAACCAATAAGACTATTCGTGACTTAACCCAGGTCCCAAGAAGTTACCAGAGAGGGCAGAGGTGATGCAGCCTCCATGATCCAAAAGTTTACTCCTGACATTGGACTAAGAAAGCAAAGGACTTCAGTGCACAGGCGGTAAGATAGTATTGTGGAAATGATGTCTCCAGTATCCCACAAAAATGTGAGACACCTCTGGTCACAGATCCACTAATGAGTGACATCACATCGGTGCTTCTGGAATGGGGCTTTCCACCACTGACAAGCAATGAGGGTTGAGACATAAAGGTTCTCATGGGCTGAAACCTCTCATGACATTGACCCCTGAGGGCTGGCCCAGCCTGATAAATTGAAAGAGATTCAGACACCCAGCCTATTTGACTGGTCACCAGGTGTACCCCAATAAGTATCCCTTCTGGATGGTGAAGACCAAAGAGAGGGGTGCCTGGGTGGCTCAGTCAGTTAAGCATCTGACTCCTGGTTTTGGCTCAGGTCACGATCTCATGGTTTCATGAGTCCAAGCCCTGCATCAGGCTTTGCACGGACAGTGTGTAGGCTGCTTGGGATTCTCTCTCTCTCCCTCTCTCTCTGTTTCTCTTCTGCTCATGCTATCTTTCAAAACTAAGTAAATAAACTTAATTTTTTAAAAAAAAGACCAAAGAGAAAATTCTCACTGGCCATAAAGCCAAACTCTTAGGACATAAAGCAAAACAGAAGGGAAAATCTAAGAGCTTTATCTAAGCCTTGGGCCTCCTGGAGCCACAGTAACCTAGGAGGGATGTGCCATGTGGCTGGGGACTGTGTGTTGTTTACAGTGTACCTGCTTGCATGGAGGCTTCTTGATGCTGGTGGGTGACCTAGTGTCAGTCTACCCCATTCCATGACCAGCTCATCCTGTCATAGGAATCCTCTTCAGGTGGCAAGAGCTCAAACAGCTTTTAAATGCTCGACTGTGTCCACTAATTTTGTAGTCTTAGCTTCCAAGATGTCCTTTAGCAACAGATGACAAACATCAGTAATGATACGGGCAAAGGGAAACAACCCCTACTTCTGGGATAAAATGGATCAGTAACAAAAGGGTACTCAACCAAATTGAATTGGTTGAACCAAAAAGCCACTAAGCCCAAGGAACTAGTTCCACAAATATTTTCTCATGTTCATCTAAATGGAGAAAGAGAGAGAAAAGACTCTTATCACTCTTGTTTTCTCAGCCTCTGTAGATAGCGATTCCAGGAGACTGACATGATGAGAAATCATACCTTCTGCCAGCTATCTGTCAGAGGTCCTGGGTACGTCTCAGCTGTGGAAGAGTCCGGGGTGAGTGGTGTCCAGCTAGTCCTGCTGACTACTTTAACTGTCCAGGAGCAAGAATATCCCTTCCTGTTCTTGGGGAAGAAGAGTTCCTGGCCCCTTCAAGATCCTTCTAGTTGCACCAAGAATCAAATTGACATGAAACAGACTAACAAGAGAAAATTCAGTTTAATAGCATATGTGTGGGGAACCCACATAAGCATGGCAATAAGGCATAATGGAATATAAATGTCATCTTGAATTAAGAAGAAGGGGAAGGGGTCTGGGACTTCAAAGGGAAGGAAAGGATTTCACAGGAAAATGAAAACCAGTAAGTGTTTGGTAAACAAATGTTTGTCCTGTTATGTAGTTGGGTTACTCAGATAAGATTTATTCCTGGTAATAACTCTTATTCTGCAAAGACCCTCAATTGAGATTCTTCTATATAGTAAAGGGAGGGGCAAAGTTTCTCTGCAGCCTGCAGTCTCGACTGCCATGACCTCTGAATAATCTTCATGCCCAAAGTGGCCCATCTTGGGGCGGCCTGCCTTCAGCCCCCGTAGCTCTGTTTGTGTTCATGTGTGAGAGCTGCGCCTTCTCCAGGGTATGGGTCCCAGTGAACCCTGAACTTACAAAGGCGTGGTGAGTGGGAACATTGGCCTCTCCTCAAAACTTCCCTCCCTCCCTTTCTCGAGATTGATTGAGGTATAATTGGGAAAATAAACCACATATGCTCAAAGTGCAGAGTTTCAAACGTTTTTCTTGTTGTTTTAACTACTTCTCAAATCTTACATACGGTACAACTTTGTGATGCTGTTTGGTTCTATGTCTTTAACACATGGATCGTTTCGCGGAACCACCACCACAAACATGGAAAGCCATATTGCTATCACCTCGCCGGAAAGGTCTTTAACTCTGACTTCCGTTTCCTTAATGGCAGGCAGTCCAGCTGGTGAGGTTACGTCTTCAAGTGCTGATGTGGCTTCTGTGGACTGTGGTTCCAGGGTGTGCTGGTTCAGCATTCTGGAGCCTTGCAGGTGCTCCTCAGGTGTGCCCCCGTGTGCGCCCTCTAGTGGCGAGTCTGTGAGTGGCGATGGTCTTCAACAAGTTCTCAAAGTCCTTCAACAAAGTATTCTCCTCAGGGTCTGATCAGGAGTGCACACTGGGGCGCGATCCTGGGAGATCAAGGGTCACTTTCTTCAGATGCTTTCTCCTCTCTATCCCCCAATACCTTTCCCAGCTTTCAGAACCTCCACGCCCTTCCTCCTTGGTTCTTTGGTCGGGAAACTTGGAGAGCAGAGGCTTTTCTCTCCCCAGCCTGCTGCGTACTTCCTGTCGTTGGGTTTGCTTCCAGGGTCAGGCAGCAGCAGAACAAAGAGAGGATGCACTGGTATCACAGCCCCTCTCACCCCCAACTCTTCCCCAGGTCTTGGGACCCAAGCTCTTCTAGGCGGCAAGGACCTTCCTCCTTTAGAGTTCCAGCTGTCGGCCCCTAGAGGCCTCAGGTGGAATTGCAGCTTCTGTCCTGAGACTTGCTGGGGACCTGGTGAGAGGGAAAGAAAACACACACCAAGAAAACTCTGGCAATTTGACCCCTCTCTTCCTTTAGGGGGAACTCGACTACATAACAGGACAAACATTTGTTTACCAAACACTTACTGGTTTTCATTTTCCTGTGAAATCCTTTCCTTCCATTTGAAGTCCAGACCCCTTCCCTTTCTCCTTAATTCAGGATGACATTTACACCCCTTTATGCCTTATTTTCATGCCTATGTGGGTTCCCCACACATATTTCTGCTCATCCTGGGCTCTTAGAGTCCCTGCTGAGCATGTACTTTCAGGATGTGGACTGCAGGGTTCCCGCTCAGGCATGAAGATATCGTAGGAAATATAACCAGAAAACTCACAGCTGTACTTGGTCTGGTTTCCTTCCCCATTTCCTGTTACGGTTCATTTTGCAGAATGCTTAGAGAGTCGCTCCACGTATTCTGTCTGGGCTCTTACTCTAGTGCCGGGAGCCACACCGGCCTCTCTGGATGGCAGTCACAGCAAGGAAACTGGTATCTCCTTCTGCTACTACTGGCTCATGTTGTAAATGAGGCTGCTGGTATTGACCATGTTACACCCAGATCGCAGTATCCTCAACGACCAGAGACCACCGGGGAGACCGAGTCAAGCATGTAAAGGCAAAGGGCTTTATTACGGGCTCAAGCTCGGGCTCCCAGACCTCACCAATGCAGTGGATCGGTGCTGAGAGCCCCGAGCAAAGGCAGAGTAGAGTTTTTATGGGGTTTGTGGCGGGGGGGTTACAGAAGTTGTGGCAGGGGAACAGTGATCCAATCATAATTATTCAACATTATTGACAGCGGGTTTGACCATACACATTGTCTAGAGTATTCGTTACTTTTGGCGGGATCCAATTACAACATTTAGAGTACCTTTAAATTCAACCAATCACAGAGCGAGCCTAGGGTCTTGTTCGGCGACTAAGGGGTTAACCTTAACATTAGGTAACAGGGTCCTATCTATAGTTTCTATCTCCAGGCGTCTCCCTTAGTAATGTGGAGGGTGGTCGCTGGCCTTCCCTGATTGGGTGTTGCAAGGGTGGTTTCTCCTGCCTTGGGCAATGTGTAACTGCCTGATAGTTTCGGGGAAGCTGAAACTTAGGCCTTCTAGTTTAGAGGGGAAACTTAAAAGACTTGTGTCCTTACAGCTGCATGTCCAGCGAGGCTGGGTGTGAGCCCTGAACACTGATTCTTCCTCACGTGCAAACCCAGTGTGTGTCCATCCCTCGCTTGGACCCAACTCTGAGGTTCTGGTGTCCCCTCCCTGCTGCAGTGTGTCACCTGGTTTGCTGGCCGCCGACTCCCCAGGTTCTCATGCACACTTAAATAGCACCCTGGTCAGTGGGACATGTTGCTTTCCCAAATCATCGAAGACACATGATCACATCAGCTTCCAAAGGACAGGATTGTCTTTCTCCTGATTAATGAAATTAGGAAGTAACCGAAGAAAAACGTTAAGGGAAGTAGATGAGAGAAACTTAAAAAGAATGATTTAGAAAAATAGGAGGCATTTTGACTCTAAGCTGAGTTCAAGTCCCCATAGGGCAGCTGCAATCAGATGAGCATCAGGGAGACAAGCCAGGCAGGCAGGACATTTGTTCTGTTCATTCCCATCTTTCAAGGTGAGTGCATGGGCGGGGGCTACTGGACAGAGTAGCTGCAGGCACTGGGTGAGACGCAGACAGGGTCTGTCCCAAGGGAAACGTCAGGGCCTTTCATTCAGCAAGAAAGACACTGTATCCATCAAAAAAGAATTTTTTAAAAAAGTTTTGTTACGGGGCAGGTACTAAGTTAAGTGTCAGGGAAATAAGATAAAAATAAATTACACAGTGTCTGTTTTCTAGGGCACTGTTTGTCAACCCCAGCATATAGATCGATAAATAGAAGGTAGATAGATGGATGGACAGACAGATGGATGAATGGATGGATGGATGGATCGATGGATCGATGGATGGATGAATAGAGAGTTGATGGGTAGATAGCAAAGGGCCTGTATTGGGCAGTTAGGACACCCAAGGGGAACTTCATGAGAGAGATGACAGCAAAAGAAATTCTGCAGGGGATGAAGTGACAGGCGGGATGTGGCGATTAGATAGAGGGCAGAGGCTCCTGGCTGGTCTTCAGGACAGGGCCAGAAGCCCCAGCAGCTCCCAGATCAGCTCTGGGCTCAAGAAAGGATGGGATGCATGTTGGGTTTCTGTTTTCTAGGCCATTTCTCCACCTGCGAGGAGAGAATGGTGAGAGACACAGAGGGGGACACACTGACCACATCCTATGAGTATGGCCCAGGATGGGATCCTACAGTAAGTGGTGGTGTCCTGGGCATAACTGGGATTCCTGCAAAATCCTTGTTAAAACCACTGGGTCACAGCAATAGCACTGCTGGGAACTTACCCAAGGGATGCAGGAGGGCTGATGCATAGGGGCACATGGACCCCAATGTTCATAGCAGCACTCTCAACAATAGCCAAAACATGGAAAGAGCCTAAGTGTCCATCAACTGATGAATGGATCAAGAAGATGTGGTTTANATGGGCATGGAGGAGGACACTTGTGGGGATGAGCACTGAGTGTTATGTGGAAATTAATTTGACAATAAACTATTTGTAAAAAAAAAAAACAAACACAGATGGGGTGATATAGGAAACACAATGATGGCAATAGAGAAGCTTATTCTGTTTCAAAATTATTTCAAGCATTCTTGTTTCTTTACCTTCCAGATAAATTTATGAGTAAGCTTGTGTATATCTACCAAATCTTGCTGGTAGTGAGATGAGAATCGTGTTAAACTTATAGATCAGTACTGGGAACATTGCCATCTTTACTCTGTTGAGTGTTCCAGTCCATAAACGTGGTACCTCTTATAATTTACTTAAATATTCCTTGACTTAGGTCACCACCCTTTCGCACATTTTAGTATCTGGATGTTGTGTCTGTTCTGTTAGATTTATACTCGGTATTTTGTCTTCTTTTCCAGCAACTGTGAACAGCACTGTATTTTTCATCTCAGTTTCTATATGCCTGTTGTTAGTTAACAAATAGGATTGTGTGAGTGTTTGCATGTGTGTGTGTCTGTGTCTGTGTGTCTCTATGAGCGCATGTGTATAAGCGTGTACTTTTGTGTGTATGTGTGTGTATGTGTATATGTGTGTGAGTGTATGTGTATATGTGCATGTATATGTGTGTATATCTGTGTGTATTTATGTATATGTGCATGTGCACATGCATGTGTGTGTGAATTGATCATCTGTACAAAAGACAATTTTAATTCTTCCTTCCTAATCTGTGTGCTTCAATGGAGTCCTGGAAGACCTAGGAACCCCCGGAAGGTCTCACACACTCTGATGACCGTGCGGAGCATGGACCCACTCTTTCCTAGCATTTCTGCTTTTATATTTATTTTTTTTAATGTTTATTTATTTTTGAGAGCAAGAAAGGCAGAGACAACATGAGCAGGGGAGGGGCAGAGAGAAAGGGAGACAGAGAGTCTGAAGCAGGCTCCAAGCTCTGAGCTGTCAGCATAGAGCCCAATGCGGGGCTTGAACTCACAAACTATGAGATCATGGCCTGAGCTGAAGTCAGATGCTAACCTGACTGAGCTCCCCAGGCGCCCCAGCATTTCTGCTTTTAAAAGAGAAGCCAGAAGAGAAATCGCTCATGTTTGCATGTAGGCAACAACCTCCATTTAAATAAATATTGTGATCCAAACAAAACATATTTGTAAGTGGATGCAATTCACGGATGCCGTCTGTGACCTGTGAGTAAAGCAGAGAAAGTGCAGAGCGCCATTGTGTCCCCCAGTATTTACACTGGGGTCATATGGTGCCCCAGCAGGCTTGGGGACTGACCTTCCCAAGGCACAGACGGACTTGCAGGATGGTGGTGTGGACCTTCTTGAGGCAGGTCCAAGTCTGCTCCCTGGCCTTATGACTGGGGGCCCGGGTCTCAGCCCTTCTGAGCCCCCAATTCTTTAATGTGATGCAAAGGCACTACGTTAAGATTCTTCCATGTGGCAGCTCTAAAACATGGCTGTAAATTTGTTGACACTCCTGATCTTGAGAGTTGGGGGTATGTCCCCTCCCCTTGAGTCTGGGTGGGCCAGGGCTGTACAGCCAGTAGCCTAGAGCAGATTCCCAACTTTTTCCCATACTTCTCCTCCTAAGGATACTTATAATATAGACATCTATTTTTAGAACCCCCCTCCAAGGGTATGAAGCTTAATACCAAATATATATTACATATACCTAGGTTCTGTCTATTGATCAATCCATCTATCAACTGATCATCTATGTTTTGTATATTGCATTTTTTCCCTTCCAAGAACCAATACGTGTCCCTGTCATGATGCATAGATAGAGTTTGGAGGCAGTGATGCTGTCTGGCTTCTGAGGCCAGGCTCGCAGGAACCTGTAGCCCTGTCTTCTGTCTCTTGAAACACTTGCTCTGGAGACTTACTTCTCAGAACCCAGCTGCACGTGGAGACGCCTCCTGTAGGGTCTCGGGTCAACTATTGAGATTGAGCTCAGTCCTGGAGCATGTTCCAGATATGCAGAAAAGAAGCTTCCAGATGGCAGCAGCACCCGGCCATTTAGGTCCCCACACACATTATGTCTTCCCAGCTGAGGCCCCAGACTTTTGGGGGCAGACACAGGCCGTCCCTGCTGCACCGTCCCTGCTGCACTCCGTCCGAATTCCTGACCACAGGATCTGGGACATGACAGAACTATGGCTGTTTTGTGCCCCACGGAAGATCTAAGCAGAGAGAACTGGACATTCCAGCCCCAGGCAGGATGGTTCAGAGGAACACGCTGCCTCTGCTGGCTGCACAGCGGGCTGAGGGGAGGCCCCTGGGAGACTCAGCCCTGCGGTGGGGACCTGGGGCTGGACTCCCCAGGGGGTGACGCACCCAGGCTGCTGGCCCTGGAGGTCTTGCTCTTTCCTGAGGTGTGAACCAGAACCGTGTGGGTGGAGCTGTGAGCACTGGCGGGAGGTGTTCCCCACAAGAAGCCACCCGCGGATGCCGTACACCCCCCTGCCCATACACACCCCCTCTGCAGAGCTGAGACCACACTCAAGGAAGCTTCTAGTTGAAAATGAACCAGCACATTTCCTAAGGGGTGCGCTCCAGGAGAAAGAACATAGCGCCAGCAAAATGCAGCTGGAGAACTTGCTTCGTGAGAGGCAGGGCCCGGGACACAGGGAAGGAGCCCAGACAGCCAGTTCTGCTCAGTCTCAGAGGACTTAGGGACCACATGACTCTCTAAAGAAGGAGCTCAGAAAAGAGATATAGGTCCCCCAAAATGATTCAAAATAAAATATGGACACAAAAAAAACAGACAGAGCCCTGGAAGACTGTAAGTGGAAGAGAAAAAAACCTCAAAAACCAACCCATTATAACGTTGTACATATTTGTATAATTTTGAAAATTAAAAAAGAAAAAAGACTTGTGTTGTTAGTTTTTGATGACTGATTAGGAGGAAGTTAAAAAGGAAGGCCCAGAATCCTGTGCTTGTATTGCTTAGCTGAGCATGGGGAGGGGCGGGGGGGGGGGTTAGCTGGGGGGGAGGGGGAGGGTTGTAAAGGCCAAAGGTCAGGCCACACCCAGGAGTGGGTGATGGTGGATCTGCCTGGGGGATGGACAACGTCACAGACAAGAAGGGGACAGATCTGTCCCTTTTCAATGCAAAGGTCCAAAGAGTCCCTGTAGCCCGTGCACCTAAGGACCAGTGAGGCCAAGGGACAAATAAAGGGACAGAAATGAACTGTTCTGGTGACGACTGAGTGAACTCCCTGTGCTTGGAGGCCACCGATGTAGATACAGGGACAGGTAGTTATTTACACGGTTACAAACCCCCTCCCCGCAAAACACTTACTCCTTACAGAGGGTAACAGAGTAACTTCAACAAGTATGGACAAATTTATACACACGACTGTCCTTTTCCTGGACACATTCTGATTGTAGCATTGGATTTAGAGTGACTTCATGCCCTCTAGAATGGAAGGGTCATTCTCTCACATATAAAACATTGAAATGGTGTCCCCCCCCCCCCCACATAATCTCAAAAGAGAAAGGAAAGCCACAGATTTAATAGGAAATGTAAAGTGCAAACAGATAGGATGTGGATCAGGCGGTGGTCCAACCATGTCTTCAATCTTTTACGTTGAGTGAATTCTTTCTCGGACGCATGGACGCACAGACACAGCAGAAGGTGGCATCAATTGGTGGACCTCTGTGCAGCTGGTCCATCAGGGGTTTGGGTCCATGCGGACACACTCTGAAGCTTTTTGGTTTATTCAGGTTCGCTCCTTACTGGTTGGAAAACCCATCATTGGGTTGGAAAGCCCATCATTGGGTTGGAAAACCCATCATTGGCCAGAGTCCTGAATGATACAAGAGTCATTTATCCTTGGTGGAGCCAGTTGAGGGTCGAAAAGAGAAGAGGTACCAGGAGGATCCACACAGCTGAGATTACAGGTGTGGCTGAGGACCGATGGTGGAATGAGAATATATCTTTTCCCTTCTCTGCTTCTACAGTGGAGGCCATGGTCCTAGACCTATAAAGAGCAGTGAGGGAGCCAGAGTTTATTCCTGACATCAGGACAAGGGGAGTCCTCACCTAACAGGGACCCCCACCTGTCTTGGAAATGTAATCACTGCCCATTCCCTGATGAGAGCTCAGAGGGTGTGGGGGTGTCCATGGCGGGGGTCTGTGGTTCTCCTGCTCAGGCTGACGTATTCTCCCTGGAGTCCTCATGACTCCCCACAATGCAGTCACAGCAGGACCCAAGCAGGGGCAACTTCACAAAGGTCAAGAGCACAAAGTGAAGGTTGTGAAGCAGGGCCCTGAGCAGGGAACATGGTG
>NW_024080652.1:6750405-6752525 GCF_003009895.1 Hyaena hyaena | reverse complement strand
TATGTCATGCAGAAGATCGATTCAAGTTATGTCTGAGGGGAGTTTCTCTGTGCCTCTTGAATTTCAACGTCTGTTTCCTTCCCCAGATTGGGGAAGTTCTCTGCTATAATTTGTTCCAGGACTCCTTCAGCACCTTTCCCTCTCTCTTCCTCTTCTGGAATTCCTATGATACAGATATTGTTCCATTGATTGCATCACTCAGTTCTCGAATTCTCCTTTTGTGCTCCTGGATCAATTTATCTCTCTTTTTCTCAGCTTCCTCTTTTTCTATAATTATGTCTTCTAATTCACCTATTCTCCTCTCTGCCTCTTCAATCTGTGTAGTGGCCACCTCAATTTTATTATGCATCTCATTAATAGCATTTTTAAATTCATCATAATTATTTTTAAGGTCCATAGTCTTTGTAGCAATAGCTTCTCTGGTGTCTTCCATGCTTTTTTCAAGCCCAGCGATTAATTTTATGACTATTGTTCTAAATTCTTGTTCAGATATGTTGCTTATACCTGTTTTGACCAATTCTTTAAATGTCACTTCTTCCTGGAATTTCTTTTGAGGAGATTTCTTCCATTTCATCATTTTGGCTAGCTTTCTCTCTTGTCAGTTTTAACATCTTGTTATGTGGTCTGCACCTGGGAGTACTGCTATATTATAGGAGGCTCATAGACTGCTCATGGCCTGTCAGTTCAGGAAGTGTTCTTTTAATGGTGTCCCTTGGTCTCTCTTGTTGTGCCTTCGGTTATTTTATTTCCCTCCTCATAGTAATATTTGGGACTCTCCACCATTTGTAGTTTGTTATGTTTCTTGAGGTAGCCCTATAAGTCTGTATTCTTAGTAGATTCTGTCTCTTTTCCTCCCAGACTCTTGTGGTTCAGAGTCCTTTGTCTTCAGCAAGATGTAGGCAGGAAGTACAGAATTTCCTATTTCTCCACCATCTGGCTGCCCCTCCCAAAAAACGGTGTTAAAGAAGAGACTTGAAAGACTTGAACACTGCAAACTATAAATATGTGTGTTTGGAGGGGCTTTTTGTGACCTATGACCCTTGCACATTATAGGAATTAGTTCCATAATCTTCTTTTTTAAGAAGCTCCTTCAAATTTTAATAACATGAGTGCAGAGTTCACACTACTTTGTAAATAGTCCAATTAATCATTAGTACCAGTTTTTGTCACATAACACAAAGGTTATGAGGCTTAATGATATAGAACCCTTGCAAGTCACTGGACAGGGGAGGATAAAGCCTTGACCAATATGACATTGGCAATGGCCATTGACACCTGGAGCAGCTGGCTTTAACAGCAGGGTTTGCCCCTAGCACTTCACCTGAAGTCAAATGAAGGTAAGTCAATATACCAAAACTACAAGACATTAAGACCCAGCATATTCTATCATTTTCATTCCTATGTGAGAAACAAAGACATAACTCCACAGAAATAAAGACAACAGTAGATTAGGCTTAAGGGAAAGCTCACCAATGTGTCCACAGAATGTGGGCAGTGGTGGGGTGAGCCCATGAAAGGACAATGCTCTTTCTCTCTCAAAATATATTTTTAAAAAAGAGATAAGCAGAACCTCGCGGTGACGTCACGCGCTCCGCCCAAGGCTCCCAGAGTGCTCCAGGCCAGTCCGCGGCCTTTCCCATCTGCGCTCGCGGAGAAGCAGGGCTACTTCAAGGAACAAACCTAAAGTGCACATCGTGGAGAGTTCAAAACATCACTACGAGTAGAGAAATAAAATAAAACCAAAGTCACAAGAGAGACCAAGGGACACCCTTCAAAGAAGACTTCCTGAACGGCCAGGCCCTGGACAGTGTATGAGCCTCCTTTAATATTAATATAGCAGCACTCACAGGGGCAGAACACATCACAAGCTTTTAAAACTAACGAGAAAGAAAGCTAGCCAAAATGACAAAACGGAAGAACTCTCCTCTAAAGAAATTCGAGGGAGAAATAACAGCTAGAGAACTGCTCAAAACCGATCTAAGCAACATAACTGAACAAGAATTTAGAATAATACTCATAAAATTACTCATTGGGCTTCAAAAGGGCTTGGATGACATCCGAGCCATTATTGTTGCAAATACTGATGAACTAAAAAATGCAACACAAAATAAAATGGAGGC
>NW_024080652.1:6702369-6749058 GCF_003009895.1 Hyaena hyaena | reverse complement strand
GGGGGGGAGGGGAAGGGGGCTGTTGGCATGGGGAAGGGCACTTGTTGGGATGAGCACTGGGTGTTATACGGAAACCAACTTGACAATAAATTATATTAAAAATATATATCAGAAAAAAAAAAAGAGATAAGCATATCTCATCCTACCTTCTCATGCACATTGGATGCTGCATAGCCTGAAAATGACCAGACTGACAGGTCAGAACTCTAGTCCCAGAAGAGCAATGTTAAGAGAGGGCTGGAGAGAGCCCACATGAATGCAGTGGGAGAGTTTCCCTCCTGTCATTGCAGTGTATCCCTGCCCTCAAGACTGTCCACACTTAGGTGTGATGATTCTTAGCCTTAGAAATAAAAACTGTCAGTGGAATCTTTGTGTTTCAATTGGTTAAGCATCTGACTCTTGCTTTCTGCTCAATTCATGATCTCACAGTTCGTGGGTTTAAGCCCAGAGTCAGACTCTGTGCTGACAGCACAAAGTCTGCTTGGAATTCTCTCTCCCTCTCTCTCTCTCTCTCTATGCTCCTCCTCTGTTCATGCTCTCTCTCTTTTAAAATAAATAAGTAGGGGTGCCTGGGGGACTCAGTTTGTGAAGTGGCTGACTTCGGCTCAGGCCATGATCTTGCAGTTCATGAGTCTGAGCCTACACCGGGCTTTGTGCTGACAGCTTGGAGTCTGGAGCCTGCTTCAGATTCCATGTCTCCCCCTCTCTCTGCTCCTCCCCTGCTCATGCTCCATCTCCCTCTCTCTCAAAAATAAATATATGTTTAAAAATGAAAAAAAAAAAAGAGTTCGGTGCTCAACCAACTGACCCACCACTATAAAAAATAATAAAATAAATAAACTTAAATACATAGATACATACATACACACATGTTGCCAGCTTTTTTACCAACCAAAAGGGAGTTATTCAGGAAAAAAAAGAGAATTTCAATCCAGGACAAACAAGCTTCAGCAAAACCATGGCCCAGTCTAAAGAACAAAGGGAATTAAAGTGGTGGTGGTGGGGGTTGTTGGTTTTTTGAGTTGTTTTTCCCAGGAGAAAAGGGGAGGTTGGGAAGGGGGTTATAAACTAAAGTGCATGCGGCAAAGGAAACAATCCATAAAACTAATAGGCAACCGACAGAATGGGAAAAGATAGTTGCAAAGACATATCAGATAAAGGGCTAGTATCCAAAATGTAGAAGAAACTCACCAAACTCCACACCCAAAAAACATAGAATCCAGTGAAGAAATGGGTAGAAGATACGAACAGACACTTCTCCAAAAAGGACATCCAGATGGCAAACAGACACATGAAATGATGCTCAGCACCCCTCCTCATCAGGGAAATGCAAATCAAAACCACACTGAGATATCACCTCACACTAGTCAGAGTGGCTAAAATGAGCAAATCAGAGGACTCTAGATGCTGACACGGATGTGGAGAAATGGGCATCCTCCTACACTGTTGGTGAGAATGTAAACTGGTGCAGCCCCTCTGGAAAACAGTGTGGAGGTTCCTCAAAATATTAACAATAAAACTCCCCTATGACCCAGCAATAGCACTGCTAGGAATTTACCCAAGGGATACAGGAGTGCTGATGCATAGGGGCACAAGTACCCCAATGTTCACTGTAGCACTCTCAACAATAGCCAAAACATGGAAAGAGCCTAAGTGTCCATCAACGGACGAATGGATCAAGAAGATGTGGTTTACAACATGACAGAAACTATTACAAAAAAGAAGAACAAGATGTGGTTTATCTGTACAATGGAATACTCCACAGCAACGAGAAAGAATGAAATCTGGCCATGTGTAAGCAACACGGATGGAACTTGAGGGTGTTATGCTGAGTGAAATAAGTCAGGCAGAGAAAGACAGATACCATATCTTTGCACATATAGGAGGATTAGGAGGAATTTAACGGAGGACCATGGGGGAGAAGAAGGGGAAAAATAGTGCGGGAGAGGGAAGGAGGCAAACCATGAGAGACTCTTGAATGCCGAGAACAAACTAAGAGCTGCAGGGAGTTGGAGGGTAGGGGAAGGGGGGTGATGGGTATAGAGGAGGGCACTTGTGGGGATTAGCACTGGGTGTTATATAGAAACCAACTTGACAATAAACTATTTAAAAAATAAATAAAAATAAACTAAAGTGCATGGAGTAACCTGGGAGTTTGGAGTGTGGTGGCTTCTCATTGGCAGGGCTCTTGCTGGGGAAAAGGGGTGCTGAGTGGTGGTGACAAGGAAAGCCCTTCTTCCTGCAGCTGGGATAGTAAAGTAGTTCAAGGTCAAGTCCTTGTGAGGTCAAGTCTATCTCTTCCTGATTGGTCTGAGTGGTAGGGTGTGACAGTGACCCCTGCCGAACCTCCCCACTCCATTTCAGTGGGGGTCACATGATTAATTTTCACATGACAAAGGAACTTCTAGGATAAAGATATTGCTATTGCTCTTTGGAAAATTCCTGAACAGCATCAGCTGACACACCACTAACTTCATAGTTAAAGCTCTATGAAGGATGTATTTGATTACTTTCTAAAATGGCAGATTGAAGCTGGAGTTGACAAGGCTGGAGCGCAAATGTCAAAACCAACATGGCCCCCTGAGGACTGACGATAATACAGTTAAGAGAATAGCTGACGTTGATTGTGTGCTCACTCCGTAGCCCTTGGTCTGTGTTATAAATACCTTACACATACATCATCTGATTTCATCATCACTTCAGATAGGCACTGACATTATCCTCCTATTTTACAGAATCTGAGGCACTAAGTACCAAGGCAGTAAGGTATTAGGTAACTAGTTCAAGGCACCATGTAGATGTGTCTGCAGAGGAGGAAGGTGCCAAATTCTGTCACTGGGCAGCATACACATTCCGCAAAAGCTGAGAGTACTGGGTCTTACTAGCTCACAGTTGTCCCATTCTAAGGAGAATCACCCTTGGCCAAACTGAAGCCATTTCACCTGGGAATTAGTGCTCCAGTCCATTACCAACCGATGGGATACAAGATGCCATCTCCTGTCTCAAAGTGACATCCACTCAGCAATATAATTCCTGCCCCGGGGTTCATCATGTCAGGCTCCCCCAAGACCAAACTCACTCAGCTTTTCTTCCTGCTCTACCCAGGTCCCTTCAATCCTTTCCCCAAGAGCACTCCCTGAGTAAAACATTTGCTCCAGAACCCCCATTTCAGGCTCTGCTTTTAGGGAACCCAGCCTGAGACAATGACTAAACCTGAACTAATTTGTGCACAATAACATTCAGCTGAGGGGCATACAGGTGCTGAAATGCAGCCCAAGCCCTGTGGGCCCAGCTATGCAAAGGGAGCACCTTTTCCTTATTTACCCAAAGCCATTGATTGGTCAAGACTCAGTCTTGACTGAGCTGGGATTCAAAACCCAAGCTCTCCAGTTTCAGAGCTCCTCATCTCTAAATCACTGTGTGGTGCTGTCTCCTTATATTAAATGATACAAGTCAGACTAAGGCAAGGGAGGGGGAGAGCTGTGTAGATCCAAGGTGCTGTTCTGAACCACTTCTGAAAACAATCACAAGCTTCCAGAAGAGTCTGTTCCAAGAACTATGTTCCTGACCAATCTCGGAGTAAATGCTGACCTGTTATTTCATAATCTACTGTAATTCCTATAATACATTCTCCATCAAAGTCAAGGCTTGGATGCTGACACATTACTGCCATGTATTCATCAGAGCCCTCAATTCCCCCAACTATCCCCACAATGTCCTTTATAACTGAAAGACCCAACCCACTTGCTGAGTTTCCATGTGTCCCCTCTTTAGTCTCTGTAGTTCAGCCTGGAATATTTCCTTAGTCTGACTTTATTGAGAAATAAAATTCCAGCAAGTCAAGGTAAAGTTCTCATTGGCTTTATTAAGTGATTCATGAATCAACAGCAAGCCCACCTAACAGGCAGACAGATGCTCCCAGGAGGTGTACAAGATGCAGGGTTTTACAGGAAGGAGGGTGGGGCAGGAAGTGCTTAGAAGGAAAAGCAATGATTGTTTCAGGACTGGACCCCTTCTCTGGGGGAAGAACCTGCAGGGTTTCTATCTTGCAGATGACTCACCAGTGCCCATCAAGAAATTTCAACTGACTATTAAAAGGTCATCTTCCTGGGACAGGTTGAAAGCCTCATTAGTCTTGGTTTGCTGTGAGGTGGAGTTGGCAGGCAGGTGACTCCATTATGGGCTTGTTTCTTCTTTTTTTCATCACTGTCATGACCTTGACTTTGTTGAAGATTACACTCCAGGTACAGATTAGGAGTAGGTATTCCTCTGGTCAGGTTTGTCTGACGTTTTTTCAAGATTTCTTTCGGGTTTTCCTCCTCAGCAAGAATATCCCAGAAGTTATGTTCATTCTTTTCACCAAGTCCTATTGGGCAACACACCATCACTTCCTCCTGTTCCTGATGACACTCGTTCATTTGCCAGGTCTCTGCTCTGTGAGCTGCTCTTTCCTCTGGCAGCTCATGGGTGTTTTTTGAGTGGTAGTACTTTGAAACTGTGTCAGTGTCCTCATCAACTGTGATCAATCCTGTATTTATTACACCTGTGGATACTTGTGTTTTCCTGTTTTATTCAATGGGTCATAATCACTTCCCTCCCTTAGTTATCATGATGCCCAAATCATGCCGGATGGGCCCATGAAACCTTTTAGACTGTGTTCTTTGGAGGTGTCCCCATCACTGTTCAGGACAAGGTGCTCCATGCTCATCATGTGCTCCATCAGCCTGGGTCAGCCATTTCTCTGAAAAGCCCTAGTCTTTTCAGTGGAAAATGATGTTAATAAGCCAAGATTTGAGCTAAGGGTGTGCTCATTGCCCTTACAGTGTCACTGTTTCTAAGAACTGTCAGATAGGGGATATGTGTTTTCACTTAGGCACACATATCTATTTATCTTAAGTCAATCTACCTATCATCTACCTCCCTAGAAAAGCAGGATTTTATCACTGATACACTCAGTTCCAATCTCTGAATACATAATCCCATTCTGGTTTTCTCCCTTTCCATCTGCGACTCCCTTCTCCAACAGTGAGAAATCTGGCTTCCATTTATCCTTAAGATATTTACTTTGATCAGTTCCCCTTTATGTAACTAATCCCCACTCCATCACTTAACATTCATGGATGCCCTCCTCACACTACTTGTGTTATCTACCTATATTTAGGATGTTGTGGCTCTCACAAGACCACCCCTCTGTCTGGACACCCTTCTCACTAAGCTTGGGCTCCCACACCCATACCAGGCTGCTCTTCCATGTGGCCATACTCCCTGCCCTACTCTGTCTCTGTCTTTTAGTCACTGTGACTCTCTTCTCTGTCCCTGAACCCCAAGGTAGAGCTGCCCACCTGGCTATGCACCACCTATTAGTTTAAAACTGAGTTATCCAGAAAGGAAAGGCAGTAGTAAAGGAGGGAGGAGAAAGGAAAGAAGGGGAGGAGAGGGAAGGAAGAAAAAAGGAAGGATCCTATGCAGCTTCTGATACCAACTGATGGACAAATGCCTTTAGATTTTCTGCCCAATCCACTGACCAATCAACCACCTTTTATTTTATGTTCGTTGTATCAGGACAGTGGGGAGCTGAGGTTAGGCCACAAAGAGAAAGCATGTTCCCTGTCTAACAGAACATCAGGGCAGATGAGATGAAAACATTATATCAAAACTAGTAATAAAAACTGCCTCAATCAAGCGTTATAAAAAAAAATGTGCTCCAAAACTTGAAGAATTAAACTTTCTGAGAAGTGAGAAAAGTCACAGTGGATTGACTCTCATCTATCTTAACATATGTTGGAATTCTGAACAAGCCCCACCTACCCAATGACTATGATGGTAAAAAACACCATCACTGCCCCTCACTCATCAGTTCTATGGATTCCCCCTTAATGTGCAAGAAGCCATCAGTTAATACTTTTGTAAAGAGATGGTGATTGGCACACTCAATGTAATAGTTAATATATAATATTCAACATAAGATGTGTAATATAAATGTTACTACTAAGGTCACAACAAAATTTCTTGTTTCATGAGTTTGTTGACACAGTTGTTGAGAAATTTTTATTATCGATCAGTGGTCAGGGGAATAGATGGTACTAACTTGGACCGGATAGGCTGAGTTTACATGTCTGGTACTTATTAGTCACCTTCCTCACATTCCACAATATATAATGCTCCATGAATATAACAGGAGCTTGGAATCCCTAGTCATCCATCATGAGCAGTACATGAAGCCCATCTTCATTTCTGGGTTTTCCTCACAAAGTAAATTGAGGTCTCTGGTATTCTGGTACACAGCTTCTTGAAAAACAAAGGGGAAGTCCTTAGGGAAAGTCAAGCTCTATTCACACTCCCATCTCTCAGCTCCACCTTGAGAACAATGGGCTTTTCTGGTTGAATAATACCTTGAGCATTTAATTTCAAGGGGATCTGCAAAAGTTAATAAAGCATATGAAAACCAAAAATGAAGTTCTACTGACAACAGAAGCAAAGCAGACCAGATACATGAAGGAGAATAAGGGTCTACAAACAAATACTACTTTTAAATTCATATATCTCATATTCTTTAAACTTACTCTGTAAACTGTCAAGACTGGAGTGTGGAAACATTCATCCATAATTTATTCAAAATAATATCTATTGAATGTCTACTCTGTACCAGACTGGACACAATCTCATGTTGTTTTGTGTTTTTTGATTTAAATTTTAAGTAAAAAGGAGTAGTGCTTAAAATTTAAAACAGGCTCTTAGCCATTATGGCATACCACTTGAAAAGTGATACAGTTAATTTTGTATGTGTTGAAGCTTGCAAGATCATCCTGAGTGGGCATTACACATTTTATTGTATGGCTATCCTCAATGCTAAACATCCTCTCATCTCTCCCAGTGGAAATATCCATTCATGATAGCAGATTGCAATAGAAAGAGAACACAGCTTGACTGGAGCAGAGCTCATATTTGTGGCCAAATAACCACAATGGTCTGGACTGTGGGAGTCCTTCACATCTGGCAGACATGCTTCACACCCATGACTCTCAACATCACTTGTACATGACAATCAACAGGAGCACTTTTAAATCCACACTATGACTGAATTATGTTAGAATTTCTGAGATGGCCTGGGCAGCAGAATTTTTTAAAAGAATCTACTGATTCCAATGTACAAGCAGGGGTTGAAACCATGGTCATGAGAGCATCTGTAAGTTGTGGTAGAGAATAGCATCGTTCAAAAAGTCATGTTGCATTAATAACTACACCTCATGACTATGCATAATATGTTCCTTTTTTTCCAGTGGATTTGAAATAACTTTAAAACACTGTCAAGTTCAAAGGTCTGTGCATAATCAGTCATGCTAATTGCCCTGACTATATGTCTCTTATGATTGGGTGTTCATAAACCACAGACGTGACACTCAGTGCTGATGGACCCTTAAAGGTCACAGATGGCCCCAAATACATTCTCTGGCCAATGGAACAAATTATTAGGATAAATGGGCCCATACAAACACACACACACACACACACACCCCATATCTCTTAATTTTAAAAAAAGTAAAATATTCTTTATGTGGAAAGTTCTCTGACCTGTGTTTCTTCACAAGGTTTGAAGGAGAAGTTCTGCAGGAGTCTGACAAGGGCAAGTTTCATGTTCATGGTCGCAAACCTCATACCAATGCAGTTTCGGGGTCCAGTTCCAAATGGCAGGTATATATAAGGATTTATGCTGTCCTTGTTCTTCTTGCTGAACCTGGTTCCACAAATCAAGTTGGAAACAAGTTAATGAAACATAAAAACCACAAGAACCACATGTGTGGGTTTCCCAAAAAGGACCACACAGGACACTCTTCGGGGCTGGTCACTGTAATCCTGACATGGTTATTCTGTGGTGACAACTGTAAGCTACAGATCCTCTGCATTTCCCTTACCCTGTGGGAGCATCCAGTCTTGTTGAGATGATAAGATGAATGTTGTTAAAAATAAGGGTTATCTTAAACACTAGAATTACAGTCATGGTGGGGAGATGTTCATAGTCTTTTTTTTTTTTTTTCAAAAAAAATTTTTTTTTACAAATAGTTTATTGTCAAATTAGTTTCCACATAACACCCAGTGCTCATCCCCACAAATGCCCTCCTCCATGCCCATCTCCCCTCCCCCCCACATCCATCAGTCCTCAGTTTTTGTCAGCATTCAAGAGTCTCTCATGGTTTGCCTCTCTCCCTTCCCCCACCATTTCCCCCCTTCTTCTCCCCCTTGTTTCTCCGTCAAGTTCCTCCTAATCCTCCTATACGTGCAAACATATGATATTTGTCCTTCTCTGCCTGACTTATTTTGCTCAGCATAACACCCTCAAGGTCCATCCATGTTGCTACACATGGCCAGATTTCATTCTTTCTCATTGCCATGTAGTATTCCATGGTATAGATAAACCACATCTTCTTGATCCATTCGTCCGTTGATGGACACTTAGGCTCTTTCCATGTTTTGGCTATTATTGAGAGTGCTGCTATGAACATTGGGGTACATGTGCTCCTATGCATCAGCATTTCTGTATCCCTTGGGTAAATTCCTAGCAGTGCTATTGCTGGGTCATAGGGGAGTTCTATTGTTAGTTTCCTGAGGAACCTCCACACTGTTTTCCAGAGGGGCTGCACCAGTTTACATTCCCACCAACAGTGTAGGAGGGTGCCCGTTTCTCCACATCCTCACCAGCATCTAGAGTTCTCTGATTTGCTCATTTTAGCCACTCTGACTGGCGTGAAGTGGTATCTCAGTGTGGTTTTGACTTGTATTTCCCTGATGAGGAGGGATGCTGAGCATCGTTTCATGTGTCTGTTGGCCGAGATGTTCATAGTCTTAAAGGTGAACAGGAAATGAGCCTAATGAAGGAAGGTAAGTTCCTGCCTCCACTGACCTATTTTGGTCATGTGCTCATGGAAGAAGAGAACAGAAGAAATGCCTCCCATGATTTAGATTATTTTTTTTCCCTTCTCTTCCCTTCCTTCCCACCTTGCATCCCTCAACCATTTTGACAGAACAGCCTGTCAGAAGATTTACATGGGCAGACGATGCTGCTCCACTGTAATCATACTCGCTGATGTATATAATAATCACTGAATTCTTGGCCATCTTTTTCACGAGGCTAAAAGTTCCTGAAGTTTAGCCCTATGTTTTAATCAAAACTGATTCCTCAATGGGGTGCCTGGGTGGCTTAGTCGGTTAAGTGTCCGACTTTCGCTTAGGTCATGATCTCGCAGTTCGTGGGTTCGAGCCCCGCATCGGGCTCTGTGCTGACTGCCAGCTCAGAGCCTGGAGCCTGTTTCAGCCTGTGACTCCCTCTCTCTCTGACCCTCCCTTGCTCACGCTGTCTCTCTCTCTCCTAAAAATAAATAAAACATTAAAAAAAATTAAAAAAAAACTGATTCCTCAATATTTGATTATATTAAAGGAATATGTGGATTTAGGCAAAGTGATAATGACATTGTCAGTAGTATTTTTTTAAGTCCTTATATTATTGGAGCACCTGGGTGACTCAGTTGGTTAAACATCCAACTCTTGATTTTGGCACAGGTCATGATCTCATGGTTTGTGAATTCCAGCCCCACCTTGAGCTCTGCACTGACATTGCAGAGCCTGCTTGGGATTCTGTCTCTCTCTCCCTCTTTCTCTCTGCCCCTCCCCTGCTTGTGTTTGCTCACATGCACACACTCTCTCTCTCTCTAAAATAAATATTTTTTTAATGAATGAATAAAAGTCCTTATATTATGGAGAACATCCTGGAATATTTACAGATGATGTGCCTTAAAGTAATATGGCAATAACATTAGGAATTGTAATAGCATGTAGTTGGGGTAGCTGATACGCGTTAGTGGTTGTTGAGCAGATGATGGGCACATATAGATGAATTAAAAGTATTTCATAGACCTGTGTCCATAGAATATGCTTGTGCATGTGTCAAAAATTCTCCATAATAAGTATTTTCAACATGTTGATTTCTCACTCCCTGGTCAGTTGCTGACACACATAGGTAAACACTTCCTCCCATGACAGAATGAATCACAGAGAATATAGGGAGTCTCTGGTTTCCGTTAGAGAAACTACAGGAGCAGGGAATGCTGAGCTGGTGGGAACCACCAGGTCTTCTGGTCCAGAAATGACTTGGTCAATTCTGACTTCTTTCAGCAAGTACTAAGTGTAGACAATGCTAGCACTAAGGATACTGTGCAACAAGACATGTGCTCAGCCATCAGGGAGCTTAGAATCAGGAGCTAAGAGTCTGGATCCCTACAAAGTTCACTCCAAACTTTCATCACCACAACAATACACAGGAAAGCACCAACTCTTTGTAGAATTCAAGCTGTGCCCAAAGTCAGACTCTGCTCTGGATTCTTGGAGAGAAAGCTCAAGACCCTTCCAGGGAGGATGTCTCAGATGGCTAGAGAGCAGATGACACTACCTTGACAAACCCCAGATACCAAGAGAGGTGGGAGCTGGCACAGGACTGCAGCCACACGACCTGTGTGTGTCCCCATCCTCATGAGGCTGTTCCTCTTGCCAGGTATGAGGACTCTCAGTTCCACAGCCTCTCAACTCTACAGCTAGTGGAAACAGTGGCCAAGGTTTACAAACACAGAATGTAAGGAAGTGGGGAGTAAATACAGAGAGCTAAAATGGACAGAAAAATGTAAAGGAAAAAAAGTACCATTTCCTTAAATAAGATAATGGTTAAGTTAATTATGATATATGCATATAATCACAAACAAAAATACAATATGTTGCTTATAGTTTACTGTTACAGTAAGTAGTTCACAAACATATAATGCCACCCCAACTCTTAATAATCTATACATGCATAGAAAAATGTCCACAAGAACATACATTACACTATTAATAATCTTGACATATTGGGACTGATAATGATGTTAATATTCTTTCTTCTCAACAACAATTTGTAAAATTTTTGGTGAACTTTGTAAATTTAAATTTTAAAATACAGTGACCATTAGTTTCAAGAGTAGAATTCAGTGATTTGTAACTTAAATACAAAACCCAGTGCTCATCACAAGTGCTCTCTTATTACCCATCACTTATCCAGCCCATCTCCCACCCACCTCCCTCCATCAACCCTCAGTTTATTCTCTTTTTTAAAGTTTTTATTTATTTATTATTGAGACAGAGAGAAACAGAGCATAAGTGGGGGAGGGGCAGAGAGAGAGGGAGACACAGAATCTGAAACAGGCTCCAGGCTCTGAGCTGTCAGTGCAGAGCCCGATGCGGGGCTCGAACCCACGAACTGTGAGATCATGACCTGAGCCAAATTTGGACGCTTAACTGACTGAGCCACCCAGGTGCCCCTATTCTCTATCTTTTTATTTTTTTTTTAATGTTTTGTTTATTTCTGAGAGAGAGAGAGCAAGTAGGGGAGGGTCAGAGAGAGAGGGAGACACAGAATCTGAAGCAGACTCCAGGCTCTGAGCTAACTGTCAGAACAGAGCCCAACACAGGGCTCGAACCCATGAACCGTGAGATCATGACCTGAGCTGAAGTCGGACGCTTAACAGACTGAGCCACCCAGGTGCCCCAATCTTTAAGAGTTTCTTGTGGTGGGGTGCCTGCGTGGCTCAGTCATTTGAGCGTCCAACTTTGGCTCAGGCCCTGATCTCATGGTTCATGTGTATGAGCTCCGCATCAGGCTCTGTGCTGACAGCTCAGAACTTGGAGCCTGCTTTGGATTCTGTGTTTCTCTCTGCTCCTCCCCCCACTTGTTCGTTCTCTCTGTCTCTCTCTCTGTCTCTCTCCCTGTTTCAAAAATAAATAAATATTTTTTAAAATTTTAAGTCTCTTGTATTTTCTTTTTCCCTCTCTTCTCTTTTCCTTCACCTTTCCTCTATGTTCATCTTTTCTGTTTCTTAAATTCTACATATGACTGAAATAATGTGTTATTTGTCTTTCTCTGACTTATTTCTATTAGCATAATACATTCTAGCTCCATCCACATCATTGAAAATGGCAAGATTTCATTCTTTTTGATGGGTAATTTTCCACTATATATATATATATAGTGGAAAATATATATACACACACACACCACATCTTCTTTATCCATTCATCAGTAGATAGACATTTGTGCTTTCTTCATATTTTGAATATTGTTGATAATGCTAGCATAAACATTGGGGTGGATATACCCATTTGAATCCATATTTTAGTATTCTTTGGGCAAATACTATGGTGGAATTGCTGGATCATAGGGTAGCTCTAGTTTTAGTTTTTTGAGGAACCTCCACACTGTTCCTCAGAGTGGCTGCACCCGTTTGCATTTCTATGATCAGTGCAAGAAGATTCCCCTTCTCTGCATCCTTGCCAAAACCTTTTGTTTCTTGTGTTGTTAATTTTAGCCATTCTTAAATGCTGTGAGGAGATATCTCATCATGGTTTTGATTTGTATTTCCCTGATGACGAGTGATATAAAGCATCTTTTCGTGTGTCTGTTAGCCATCTGGGTGTCTTCTTTGGAAAAGTGTCTACTCATGTCTTCTGCCCATTTCTTAACTGGGTTGTTTGGGTTTTTTTGGATGTTGAGCTTGATAAATTTCTTATAGATTTTGGATACTAACCCTTTATCAGATATGTCATTTGCAAATATTTTCTTCCATCCCATCAGTTGCCTTTTAGTTTTGTTGATTGTTTCTTTTGCTGTGCAGAAGCTTTTTATCTTAATGAGGTCCCAATAGTTCATTTTTGCTTTTGTTTCCCTTGCCTTTGGTGATGTGTCTCATAAGAAGTTGCTCCAGCCAAGGTCAAAGAGGTTGCTGCCTGTGTTCTCCTCTAGGATTTTGATGGTTTCCTGTTCACATTTAGGTCTTTCATGCATTTTGAATTTATTTTTGTATATAGTGTAAGAAAGTAGTTCGGGGGGAAATGGGTGACTCAGTTAAATGTCCGACTTTGGCTTAGGTCATGATCTCACGGTGTGTGGGTTCAAGCCCCAGTCAAGGGCTGTCAGTACAGAGCCTGCTTCAGATTCTCTGTCTCCTTCTTTCTCTCTCTGCCCCTCCCCCACTCATTCTCTCTCTCAACAAACAAACATTTAAAAAAAGAAAATGGTTCAGACTTATTCTTCTACATGTTGTCATCCACTTTTCCAACACCTTTTATTTAAAAAACTGTCTTTTCACTAACTTGACAATAAACTATTTGTGTAAAAAAAAACAACTGTCTTTTTTCCATTGGATATTCTTTCCTGCTTTGTCAAAGATTAGTTAACCATATAATTGTATGTCCATTTCTGGATTTTCTATTGTGTTCCATTGATCTATATGTCTGTTTTTGTGCCAGTACCATACTGTCCTGATGACTAAAGCTTTGTATTATAGTCTGAAATCAGGAATCATGATGCCTCCAGTTTTGTTTTTCTTTTCATGATTGCTTTGGCTATTTGGGGTCATTTCTCATTCCATACAAATTTTAGGATCATTTGTTCTAGCTCTGTGAAGAATACTAGCGTTATTTTGATAGAAATTACATTAAAAATTGATAACCCCCTAGCCAGACTTATCAAAAAAAGAGAAAGGACCCAAATAAATAAAATCATGAATGAAAAAGGAGAGAAAACAACTAACACCACAGAAATACAAACACTTAAAAGAGAATACTATGAAAAATTATATGCCAACAAACTGGACAATCAGGAAGAGATGGATGAATTCCTAGAAACTCACACACTACCAAACTTCAAACAGGAAGAAATAGAAAATTTGAACAGACCTATAACCAGCAAAGAAACTGAATCAGTAATCAAAAATCTCCCAACAAACAAAAGTCCTGGGCCAAATGGCTTCCCAGGAGAATTCTACCTGACATTGAAAGAAGAGTTAATACCAATTCTTCTCAAACTGTTCCAAAAAATAGAAATGAAAGAAAAATTTCCTAACTCACTCTCTGAGGCCAGCATTTCCTTGATTCCAAAACCAGACAAAGTCCCCACTAAAAAGGGGAATTAGAGGCCAGTATTCCTGATGAAACTGAATGCAAAAAATCTCAACAAGATACTAGCAAATAGAATTTAACAGTACATTAAAAGAATTATTCACTATGATCATCAAGTGGGATTTATTCCTGGCTGCAGGGGTGGTTCAATATTTGCAAATCAATCAACATGATACACCACATCAATAAAAGAAAGAATAAGAACCATATGAGCCTGTCAATAGATGAAAAGAAAGCATTTGGCAAAATACAGCATCCATTCTTGATAAAAGCCCTCAATAAAGTAGGGATAGATGGAACATACTTCAACATCAAAAAGGTCATATACAAAAGACCCACAGCTAATATCATCCTCAATGAGGAAAAGCTGAGAGACTTTCCTCTATGGTCAGGAACAAGACAAGGATGCCCACTCTCACCATTACTATTTAACATAGCACTGGGAGTGTTAGCCATAGCAAATCAGACCCCCACACACACACTATATATATATTCACTACAGCAGATGACATAATACTCTATGTAGAAAACACAAAAGACTCCACCGAAAATATTGCTAGAACTAATGAATTCACCAAAGTTGCAGGATATAAAATCAAAGTGCAGAATTCTGCTGCATTTTCTATGCACCAATAACGAGGCAGCAGAAAAAGAAATCAAAGAATCTATCCTATTTACAATTGCACCAAAAACAATAAAATACCTAGGAATAAATATAACTAAGAGGTAAAAGCTCTGTACTCTAAAAACCCATAAAAGACTTATGAAAGATAGTGAAGAGGATGCAAATTAATGGAAAAATATTCCATGCTCATGGACTGGAAGAACAAACATTGTTAAAATGTGTATACTACCCAAAACAAACTACACACTTAATGCAGTTTGTAAAATTTTGACAATTATTTTGTAATTAGAAAAATACTTCCACATATAAAAAGATGTGCAAATAAATAACTGTACAACCATATATTTGTTATCTATACAAAGAAATATCAGAAGATCTTCGCATATAAGGGTTGGTTTCCTTTTCCAGGGTTCTCTTACCTTTCAGGACGGAACTCCTCAGGCTCTGGCCATAGATCCGGGTCCCGGTGAAGAGTATAGGTTGGCACCATCACCACTGTCTCTTTGGGAATGAGCACACCACTGATTTCCACATCTCTCTTACAGACCCTTTCAAGTCTACCAGCGATTGGGTATAATCTGAGAGTTTCATTCAACACCATGTCAAGATACTCCATCTGTACAAGGGCATCATAAGTGGGAGGTTCCTAGAAGAAAGAAACAGATTTTGATGAATTGAGATTTGGAATCAATGTTCAACTCAGTCTATGCTCTAATACTGAATTGTTAGGAACCCTTGAGAAGCATGTATTTTGGTAAATGACATTTATGAGCATCCTAATGTCTATCATGTCCTGTGAGCTGCTCAGCTGTCCCCGACATGTGTCCAATAGTAGCAAACTGATGGGACAATCCCCTAAGTAGTGCCTAAAATCCCTCCAACTATGGCACACAATTTCAGTTCTAGGGAAAATTGTAAAGGGGATCAGAACCCTACTCTCAGCCCCACCTCCTGTTGTGGGAAGGGTCTCCTAGTTGTCCCTTCAGGGTTTCACTGTTTGTCAAAAAAGCTGCTCCAGCCCCAGAGGCCAGGTCTATTCATAAGTATAAATTCCAGTTTGGGAAGAGATCTGAAACAGTGTGGGCAATATGTACCTATCGCTTGGTGTTATATTTAAGAGCCAACAGTGGACAGGTTAAGAGTTCAGTCAGGATCCAGTCACCCTGGCTCCTAGCCTGGCTTCTTCACATTATTTTGTGATAGTGTAAGAAAGTTATTGTAGCTCAGCTTCCTGTGTTGTTACATAGAGATGATTAGAGTTGACCCTTCAGAGGGTGGGTGGATTTATCCAAAATCCATGTAGACCCCCATATTTCCCAGCCTATGTGAATTGAGGGGAAAACAATTTGCAAATGGGCTATAAACTAAAAAGATGTGAGTTTGGGGCCAAACATTGAAAAGCAAGTGAGCAACACTCTAGCTCCTTGTTTCCCAGCCAACATGAAGTCACTAAGGTCCAGATAATGCAGGTATAAGTGGAGCCTCTTTACCCTGTATCCCCCAAATAACCATATGGAGGAGAGACTCACTCTATCCTCTACTAACACCCATGCTAGACATGAAAATGTGAGTTACAAGTAAACCTTTGTTATGAAAACCCACTAGATTTGACAGCTAATCTGTTACTTAGGCATAAGCGAGCCTATCCTGACCCCCTTGGCCCGTATGACCCACTCACCTTATTGGGGAAAGTCGCATCAATCTCCTCCTGCAGTTTCTGCTGGACATCAGGGTGAGTGGCCAGTTCATACACAAGGAAGGAAAGAGAAGTGCTGGTTGGCTCATAGCCAGCAAAAATAAAGATAACAGATTGGGCCACGAGCTCCAGATCAGACAAAGCTAAAAGGTGAAGAGAAACATTTAAGCTAAACCAGGTGAATGTAAAACGGGGCACCTGGGTGGCTCAGTCGGTTAAGCGTGCGACTTCAGCTCAGGTCATGATCTCATGGTCCGTGGGTTCATGGCCCGGGTCAGGCTCTAACCTGACTGCCAGCCCAGAGCCTGGAGCCTGTTTCAGATTCTGTATCTCCCTCTCTCTCTGACCCTCCCCTGCTCACGTTGTCTCTCTCTCTCAGAAATAAATTTAAAAAAACTTTTTTAAAGCAGGTGAATGTAAAACATCACAGTTTAGATAATGAGAAATCTGTTTGAAACTCCTAAATCCTTCAGGGGGAAAATATAAAAGCAATTCAGAATCAAACTCAGAGTGGTTTCACTCTGATTTCAATCTTCCAGAGTGAGAAAGAGGCAAAACATGTCTTGATCTGGTTATTCCCAAGGTTTATACTATTCTTAGCCATCTGTTTCTGGTTATGCCACCCTCCCCACTACCAGAGGTGGGTAATTTCAGAAATGGTATTTCTCTCTAACATACACTGTGTTATCAGTTTGTCTGTTGGAGAATCCTAAAAGTATGCCAGCCCTAAGTAACATGGGATGGCATTCTGCCCCAGGAAAATTTAAATTCTTTCAGCTAAAATACAGATTAAATTTTTTGAGAGTTTGCAATGCAAAGGTTTAACCGTCAGGAAAATTAAATGATCTTTCATCTAAACATCCATGCAGGGAAGAAGAATATAATGTTGGGCTACAGATAAACTTGGTACTCTATGTGTGGTTCATGGACCAGCAGCATCTGCAGCATCTGGGAGCTGGTTAAAATGAAGAATCTCAAACTTCACCCTAGAACTATCGAATCAAAATCTGAGCTTCATGAGCTGTGGTGATTTGTAGGCACAATCTAGTTTGAGAAGTATACCTTTGAGTATGGATTATACCTTTGAGAAGCTTCAGCTAAATAGAAGACCTGGGGCACAACTCTTCCAATGGATGATCTCAGATATGTACAGAAACTATAACACAGACAAAAAGCTAGAAGAGTGGCATCTGATTCTAGTCTAATCAACCACATCAAAACAGCAAGAGAAACAAGGACATTGGTCAGCATGATCTATAGACTAACAGAATCCAGTGAATGGAATTAGCAATGCATATTCAGTCAAGCCTGAATGTCACTTTCCTTAGAGAACGGTCCCACTCTGAATCATAACCAAATTTTTTATTTTCTCCTGGAAGAAACTCAGTATGGTCAAGCTTTAACCTCTTTGATCAGAACTGAATTAGGACCATTAGATACTTAAAGCACTGAAATTAGCATGGTACCTGCCACAAACACATAATTCACAATGAAGAACAATACGAAATGAGTGCAAGAAAGGTCTACAGAGTTCTAATTTCCCAGTAAGCCTTCCGTGATGCTGTAGATAAATTCAAACATCATATTCTTTCCCTTGATTACCATGAACCCCATGATAATCTTTAGAGCTGTACTAATCAATATGGTAGACACTTGCCCAATCTGGCTATTTAAATTTTAACTAACTAAATACAATATAAGATTCTGCTCTTTAGTGACACTAGCCACATGTCAAATGCTCAATAACCATATGTGCCTAGTGGTTCTATACTGAACCAGGAATATATAGAATATTTCCTTCATCGCAGAAAGTAGTAGAACTAGATAGATAGACTAGACTAGCCTAGAATAGATATGGACACAGTATAGACATATTTTAGCAGTGTGATGGAATAAGCCCATCCTTTTCCTCTGGAATCAACTATTAAATACTCAAGAATTCTGTGAGATGGTTGTCAAACCATAGATACCCTGAAGTTAACCATGATGGGAATATTTCTGTCATAGACACAACTATAAATCAAAGTTCCCTTGGGGCACCTGCGTGGCTCAGTCGGTTGAGCGTCCGACTTCGGTTCAGGTCATGATCTCACGGTTCATGGGTTCAAGCCCTGCATCAGGCTCTGTGCTGACAGCCAGCTCAGAGCCTGGAGCCTGCTTCAGATTCTGTGTCTCCCTCTCTCTCTGACCCTCCCCTGCTCACGCTGTCTCTCTCTCAGAAATAAATAAAACATTAAAAAAAAAGCTCCCTTTTCTTTCAAAGAGCATAATCACATCACTTGTTACGGATAGATATAGAAATATTTATGTGTATCACTCCTGTATGAATATATCTGATGTTTTTAGTTGGTCTACTGAGAGAAAATAGAAGCAAAGAAACCCTAGTAACAATGAGCACTCCTAGATCCCCAATTTTGATTTCTAAATACCATTCTCACTAAAAGGAAACAGAGATTCTTGGAGAAATGGCTGATTCCAAGGCTCATCAGAGGAAACAGAGGAGAAGCCTGGAATGTCTCACACCAGAATGCTAGGAAATCCTCAAAAACTAATATGGTAAATGGAAACAGAATACTCTATGCACTGTAATGGTGGATGTATATCATTATATATGTATGTATAATGTATATATATAATATGTATAATATATATCAATATATGTATATATGTATTATATTTTTTTTACACACACACACACACACACACACACACACACACACACATATACGTCAAACCCACAGAATGGAAAACAACAAGGATGAACTGTCATGTAAATTATGAATTTATTTGCATGATAATAATGTGTCAATGTAGGCACAATTATTGTAACAAATGTACCACATGGGGAGGGATTTTGATAATGAGGGATGTTGTCTATATGTAGGGCAGAGGGAATATGAGAAATCTCTGTGTCTTTCACTCAATTTAATAAACCTAAAATTGTCATAAAAGTGAATTGAAAACATTAAAAAAGAAGAAAGAAAAAAGAAAAGGACACAGGAGCCCACTTGAAAGGGCCTCCAGAGGACAAATCTGAGAGAACTGAAGATCTAACTAAAGAATGATGTCAGGGGGAAGTCGAAGCAAGATGGCGAAGAAATAGGGAGCTCCATGCATTTCACTTGTACCCATCTCTCAAACAGAGAAGGCCTGAAGCCATAGGACACTGAGCCACAGGAGTTTGGGAAGAAAAAGAGACAGAGTGCACTGGGAAGGCAACCTCATAAGTGCGTGAGTGTGAACTGGGGAAATAAAAGTGGGCCAGGACCGGTGACACAGACGGAAGGGAGGGAGCCTGACTTGGGGGCAGCCGCGGTGAGTTGCGGGGAAAAGTCTAATGAGCAGCTGAAACTGCTCATAGAACTATCCCTGGAGAAGAAAAAAACCTTGGCTTGGAAGGAGAGTGTTTTTAGTTCTAGCTGGGGTGCTGACTTTGAACGATGTGACCTCTGGTCCCAGAGAGCACCAGGAAAACTATTCTGCTGTGCTCCCAGCACCATCCCCAGCGGCATGGACACTGCAAGCCTGAGGCTGCATTCCCCAGGTTTGACCTCTGGCAGCGCAGAGGCTGCGGCCGAGGCTGAGTTCCTGGGGATTGACCTCAGGCAGCATGAAGGCAGCTGGTCAAGGCTGAGTTCCCCCTGCTTGAGCTCTGGCAGCGCTGAGGCGGCAGATCCCAGGCAGTGCTGCCGCTTGACCCTGGAGGATCTGAGGCTGTGCCACTCAACACCCCCTCCTTGGTGGCCCCTGGTAGCAGTGAAGCAACGACCTGCGGGACTGTGTTTCAGGCAATATCAATAAAGCATGCAGAATGGGACCTGGAAACGAGGTGGGGAGTAGGGCATAGAACAGAGCCCTACCTTGGCTATGCCCACAGCACAGGGAGATCGGACCCAAAGGAGTGATTTGCAATGCTTGGTTGGAGAAGGGACTGGGGCGCTGCCATTTTTTCTCCCCACAACCAACAAGGCAGGGCCTCAGGGAGGGGCTGGTGGGACACAGTGGAGGCTAAGACTGGCCTACACCAAACCACACCCAGCCCCGCTAGAGAGCTGCTTTATTTTACCGGAGCCCAGGGCAAGATCAACATGGATACACTGCGGAGATAATTCCAGATAATTCTTTCTATTCGGATATATTCTCCCTTGTCTCATTCATAACCCTCCACTCTGCTGGTTGGGGCACTCTGGTCACTAGTTTGCTTAAACAGTCACATTTAATCCATTCTCTAGATGTACATTCTACACCTCCACAGCTACCTTTTTATCTCTCTCTCTCTCTGGAGTAATCAGACTATATAGTTTCTCTTAGTAATATTTTTGTTTCTTTCTACTCATCCCTAAACATATTCTACAATTTCTCCCTCTGGATGAAGCCTCTTAGTCTCTCTGCCTGGTCATTTCATTTCCAATTTCCCTTCCTCCCTGGCCTGTCATTTCTCTCCTTGTATATGCTCTTCCATCAGTAGTGCATATACCTGGCTCTTTATTTGTAGCTAGGAATTCTGGTTTTATGCCTTTACACTGTCCTTTGTCTTTTGGGTTTTTTATTTTTCTTTTCTTCTTTGTTTTATATTTTATTTTTATTTTTATTATTTGTCTTCCCTCCTTCCTCTTTTTTTCTCTTGTGTTTTCTTTTGTTTTGTTTTTTGTCCCTTCCTTTTTGTTTTTACCTTTTTCTCCGGTTTGCATGTTTGTTGGATTTGTCTGTGCGTTTGTGTGCCTTTGTACCCTGTGTGTTTGTCTGTCTGTTTTCCTTTCCAAGGCTACCTCAGGAAACAAGCCAAAGTACACATGGTGGAAGTCCCAAACACCACTACGAGTAGGGAAATAAAATAACCAAAGTCTCAACAAGAGAAACCAAGAGACACCATTCAAAGAACACTTCCTGAACAGACAGGCCCTAGACAAAGATCCCTCTTTAATACAGCAGCACCCACAGGTACAGAGTGCATAACAAGATTTTAAAATTAAGAGATAGAAAGATAACCAAAACGATGAAATGAAGAACTCTCCTCCAAAGAAATTCCAGGAAGAAATGAGAGCTAAAGAACTGCTCAAAATAGATATAAGCAAAATAACTAAACAAGAATTTAGAACAATAGTCATAAAATTAATCGCTGGGCTTGAAAAAGGCATGGAAGACATCAGAGAAACTATTGTTATAAAGACTATAGAGCTTAAAAATAGTTGTGGTGAATTAAAAAATGCTTTAAATGAGATACACAATAACATTGAGGCGTCCAAGGCATGGCCTAAAGAGGCAGAAAGGATAACAAGTGATTTAGAAGACACAATTATAAAAAAAGAAAGCTGAGAAAAAGAGAGATGAACTGATCCAGAAACACGAAGGAGAGTTCAAGAGCACAGTGATACAGTCAAACGGAACAATATCCATATCATAGGAATTCCAAGAGGAAGAGAGAGGGAAAGGTGCTGAAGGAGTCTTGGAACAAATGATAGCAGAGAACTTCCCCAACCTGGGGAAGGAAACAGACATTGAAATCCAAGAGGCACACAGAACTCCACTGAGACGTAACTTGAATTGATCTTCTGCATGACATATAACAGTGAAACTGGCAAAATATAAGGACAAAGAGAGAATTTTGAAAGCAGTTGGGGAGAAAAAGGCCCTAACATACAAAGGGAAACCTATCAGAGTGGTTACAGACAAATCTACTGAAACTTGGCAGGCCAGAAGGAATGGCAGGAGATCTTCAATGTGATGAACAGAAAAAATACGCATCCAAGAATCCTCTATCCAGCAAGCCTGTCATTCACAATAGAAGGGAGATAAAAGTCTTTCCAAATAAAAAAAATTGAAAGAATTTGTCACCACTAACCCAGCCCTACAAGAAATCCTCAGGGAGACACTATGAGGGAAATGTTGCAAGGAACACAAGATACCAGAGACATCACCACAAGCATTAATTCCACAAAGGACACGATGACTCTAAACACATATTTTTCAATAATGACACTGACTGTAAATGGGCTGAATGCTCCAATCAAAAGACATAGGGTAGCAGAATGGAAAAAAAACCCAAAATCCATCTATTTGCTGTCTACAAGAAACTCATTTTAGACTGGAAGACACTTCAGATTGAAACGAAGGGGATGGAGAAATGTATATCATGCTGCTGGAAGTCAAAATAATGCTGGAGTAGCTATACTTATATCAGACAAACTGGACTTTAAATTAAAGACAGTAACAAGTGATAAAAAAGGGCATTATATAATAATTACAGGGTCTATCCATCAGGAAGAACTAACAATTATAAATGTCTACGCATCAAATAAAGAAGCATTAAATACATAAAACAATCACAAACAGAAAAAATCTTATGGATAAGAATGTGCTAATAGCAAGGGACTTTAATACTCCACTTACAGCAATGGATAGATCAACCAGGCAGAAAATCACTAAAGAAACAATTGACTTGAATGACACATTGGACCAGATGTATCTGACAGATATATTTAGAACTCTACATCCTGATGCCGTGGAATTCACTTTCTTCTCAAGGGCGCATGGCACATTCTCCAAGATAGATTACATACAGGAACATAAAAGAGCCCTCAATAAATATAAAAGAATTGAGATCATATCGTGCACACTCTCAGATCACAGTGGTATGAAACTTGAAATCAATCACAGGAAGAAGTCCGGAAAACCTCCAAAAATATGGAGGTTAAAGAACACCCTACTAGGGGCGCCTGGGTGGCTTAGTCGGTTAAGCGTCCGACTTTCGCTTAGGTCATGATGTCGCGGTTTGTGGGTTCGAGCCCCTCGTCGTGCTCTGTGCTGACTGCCAGCTCGGAGCCTGGAGCCTGTTTCAGTCTGTGACTCCCTCTCTCTCTGACCCTCCCCTGCTCACGCTGTCTCTCGCTCTCTCCTAGAAATAAATAAAAACTTAAAAAAAAAAAAAAAGAACACCCTACTAAAGAATGAATGGGTCAATCAGGCAATTAGAGAAGAAATTAAAAAATATATGGAAACAAATGAAAATGAAAACACAACAATCCAAACTCTATGGGATACAGCAAAGGCAGTCCTAAGAGGAAAGTACATTGCACTCCAGGCCTACTTCAAAAAATTAGAAAAAGCGTAAGTACAAAATCTAAGGGTGCACCTAAAGGAACCAGAGGGATAGCAACAACAGCACCCCAAACCCAGTAGGGGAGAAATAATAAAAATCAGGGCAGAAATAAACAATATAGAAACAAACAAAAAACAGTTGAACAGATCAATGAAACCAAGAGTTGGTTTTTTGAAAAAAATTAACAAAACTGACAAATCTCTAGCCAGGCTTCACAAAAAGAAAAGGGAGAGCACTCAAAAAGACAAAATCATGAATGAAAATGGATTCGTTACAGCCAACCCCACAGAAATACAAGCAATTATCAGGGTATACTATGAAAACTTATATGCCAACAAATTAGACAACTTAGAAGAAATGGACAAATTCCTAAACTCACACTCACTACCAAAATTCTCAGGGGAAGAGATAGAAAATCTGAACTGACCCATACCTAGTGAGGAAATTGAATCAGTTATCAAAAATCTCCCAACAAATAAGAGCCCTGGGCCAGATGGCTTCCCTGGGGAATTCTAACAGATATTTAAAACAGAATTAATACCCATTCTTATCAAGCTATTCCAAAAAATGGAAATCGAAGGAAAACCTCCAGACTCATTTTATGAAGCCAGCATCACTTTGATTCCCAAGCCAGAGACCCAGAAAAAAAACCCAAAAAACCAAAAAACCAAAAAACACTACAGGCAAATATCCTTGATGACTGTGGATGCAAAAATCCTCAACAAGATACTTGCAAATCGAATCCAACAGCACATAAACAGAATTATCCACCAAGATCATTCCTGGGATTCATTCCTGGGTTACAGGGCTGGTTCATTATTCACAAATCAATCAATGTGATACATCACATCAACAAAAGTAAAGATAAAAACAATATGATCTTGTAGATAGAGGCAGAAAAAGCATTTGACAAAATACAGCATCCCTTCTTAATAAATACCCTCGAGAAAGTCACGATAGAAGGAACTTACTTAAACATCATAAAAGCCATCTACGAGAAGCCTTCAGCTAAAATCATCCTCAACGAGGAAAAACTGAGACCTTTCCCCCTGAGAACAGGAACATGAAAGAGATGTCCACTCTCACCACTGTTGATTAATAGTGCTGGAAGTTCTAGCATCAGCCATTAGACAACAAAGGAAAAGACATCAAAATTGGCAAAAAAGTAAAACTTCCACTTTTCACACACGACATGACACTCTACATAGAAAACCTGACAGACTCCACCAGAAGCCTACGAGAGCTGATCCATGAATTCAGCAAAGCTGCAGGGTACAAAATCAACACACAGAAATTGGTTGCAGTTTTATACACCAATAATGAAGCAACAGAAAGAGAAATCAAGAAACTGATCTCATTCACAATTGCACACACACACACATAAAAACACATAAAATACCTAGGAATAAATCTAACCAAAGATATAAGAGATCTGTATGATGAAAACTATAGAAAACTTATGAAGGAAATTGAAGAAGACACAAAGAAATGGAAAAACATTCCATACTCATGGATTGAAAGAATTAATATAGTTAAAATGTCATGACTACCCAAAGCAATCTACACATTCGACGCAATCCCAATCAAAATTGCACCAGCATACTTCTCAAAACTAGAACAAACTATCCTAAAATTTGTATGGAACCACAAAAGACCCCGAATAGCCAGAGTAATACTGAAAAATAAAACCAAAACGGGAGGTATCACCATCCCAGACTTTAGCCTCTACTATATAGCTGTCATCATCAAGACAGTATGGTATTGGCACAAAAACAGACACATAGACCAATGGAATAGAATTGAGAACCCAGAATTGGACCCACAAATGTTCAGTCAACTATACTTTGACAACGCAGGAAAGATTACCCAATGGAAAAAAGACAGCCTCTTTAACAGATGGTGCTGGGAGAACTGGACAGCAACATGCAGAAGAATGAAACCAGATCATTTTCTCATACCATACACAAAAATAAATTCAAAATGGATAAAGGACCTGAATGTGAGACAGGAAACCATCAAAACCTTAGAGGACAAAGCAGGAAGCAACCTCCTTGATCTCAACCGCAGCAATTTCTTACTTGACACATTCCCAAAGGCAAGGGAATCAAAAGCAAAAATAAACACTGGGATCTCATCAAGATTAAAAGCTTCTACACGGCAAAGGAAACAATCCATAAAACTAATAGGCAACCGACGGAATGGGAAAAGATAGTTGCAAATGACATATCAGATAAAGGACTAGTATCCAAAATCTATAAGGAACTCACCAAACTCCACACCCGAAAAACAAACAATCCAGTGAAGAAATGGGCAGAAAATATGAACAGATACTTCCCCAAAGAGGACATCCAGATGGCAAACAGACACATGAAACGATGCTTAGCATCCCTCCTCATCAGGGAAATACAAATCAAAACCACACTGAGATACCACCTCACGCTGGTCAGAGTGGCTAAAATGAGCAAATCAGAGGACTCTAGATGGTTGCGAGGATGTGGAGAAATGGGCACCCTCCTACACTGTTGGTGGGAATGTAAACTGGTGCAGACCCTCTGGAAAACAGTGTGGAGGTTCCTCAGAAAATTAACAATAGAACTCCCCTATGACCCAGCAATAGCACTGCTAGGAATTTACCCAAAGGATACAGGAGTGCTGATGCATAGGGGCATATGTACCCCAATGTTCATAGCAGCACTCTCCACAATAGCCAAAACATGGAAAGAGCCTAATTGTCCATCAATTGACAAATGGATCAAGAAGATGTGGTTTATCTATACAATGGAATACTCCATGGCAATGAGAAAGAATGAAATCTGGCCATGTGTAGCAACATAGATGGAACTTGAGGGTGTTATGCTGAGGGAAATAAGTCAGGCAGTGAAGAACAGATACCATATGTTTGCACGTATAGGAGGATTAGGAGGAACTTAACGGAGGACCGTGGGGGAGAAGAAGGGGAAAAATAGTTAGGGCAAGGGAGGGAGGCAAACCATGATAGATTCTTGAATGCCGAGAACAAACTGAGCGCTGATAGGGGTGGGGGGGAAGGGAAGGGGGATAATAGGCATGGAGGAGGGCACTTGTGGGGATGAGCACTGGCTGTTATATGGAAACCAACTTTACCATAAACTATTTTAAAATATAAATGAATGAAATAGGCACATTTATAGGGACAGAACATAGATTAGTTGTTGTTTAGGTCTAGGGAGATGAAGGCTTGTAGTGAGGGAGGAAGAAATCACTAAAGGGATTTTTTGGTTTTATTTCTTTGAGGTGATGAAATGTCAAACACTGATGTGATAGTTACAAATATCTATAAATATACAAAAAAACATTAAATATTAAATTTGAGTCCATTGTATGATTGGTGAATTATTTCTCATGATGTTAAAAAACTGAAGTGCCTAGAGCCTCATTTATGAAATATTCATGATAAAAATGTTTAATTTGGGGGTGCCGGAGTAACTCATTTGGTTAAGCATCCAATTTCGGCTCAGGTCATGATCATCGTTCATGAGTTTGAGCCCGACATTGGGGTCTGCTGACAGGTCAGAGCCTGGAACCTACTTCAGACTCTGTGTCTCCCTCTCTCTACCCCTCCCCCACTCACGTATTGTCTCTCTCTCAAAAATAAACATTTAAAAAATAAAAAAATAAAAAAAATAAAAAAAGAATTATGTCAGGGACTAAAATAGTAATATATGAGATCAACCACCATAGTAATAATGGTTTTAGTCAAATACCATCCATGGATGATAAAAGTAGTAGGTGAATGTCTGAAGAGCAGCACAGTATTTACACAATTGCAAAGGCATCCAGTACCAGTCACTTATTAATTAGAAAGGGAAAAATAAAACTTTAGAGTAGACTGGGGTACCTGGATGGCTCAGTCAGTTGAGCGTCCAACTTTGGCTCAGGTCACAATCTCATGGTTTGTGGGTCTGAGACCCATGTAGATTCTGCACTGTCAGACTGTCAGCATCGATCTTGCTTCAGATCCTCTACCTCCCTCTCTCTGCCCCTCCCCCACTTGTACTCTTCAAAAATAAACAAACATTTTTAAAAACCTTAACAGTAGATTAAGCCAATGAAAATAACATTAACCAACTTTTCCAAGTGAAGGTCACCAACACCGGGGCCCTGTGCCTCCTGGTGTGATGAAGCCTTGATATGAATTTCCAGACAGAAGTTCTGATTCAGTGGATCTGGAGTAGGCCAGAGGATTCACATTGGAAACAAGCTCCCCTGCAGCAGACCACTGACTACTTTGTCTACCATTACTCTTCAATGATCTGTGGGCTTCTGGAAAGTGTTCCTGGCTGGCTACCATTTGTATCTGAGCACATGTTGTTCTTCAATTTGCAGAAATTCCATCCATTGGAAACCTTTCTACACATCTGAGAACTACCCCATGTCTCTGAGACTACCATCACTGGCACTCTGAAGCTGAAGCTCTCCTTGCTTACCTTTATGGCTGTCTGTTTCTTTGGAATTCTGGGAGTTAATCATCAGCTGAAGCAAATCCACTCGGTGCTGGAAGCAGAAAGAAATTACAAGGACAAAAAGTCACTTGTGAAGTCAAAATTGAGTGAGGGGTGTAGGACTTAACTTCTTTCCTGAGAATATGGTCCCTTTTGCACAAAGATCTAACTAGCTTTTACAGAGTCATCACTAAAAACATCCAGCTACAATTTAGAGAACAGGATGCTTCCCTGACAGGAATCCAGCTATTGTGTCCCACTGTTTTTTGTTCTTGCCTTCAGCTTTTCTGGCTTTTGACCACAGCTTCCTGGCCAAAGAATTGCCTGCTCCCTCTCCTGTCATATCTGTTTGCTCGGGAGAAAGTCCCTATGCCAGTCATTTCTAACTCTGTCCATAATTCTTAATGAATGGTCACATAGATCAATCCCCTGACCTCTGCAAACTCCATGGGGAGCTTCTGTATCAGCATCTTCCATTCCCCACCCTCTCAGAACTCTGCACAATCTTCAGGGACTACCTGGGGTACCTATCCCTGTCTCCCTGTCCTGCATACATTCTTTTCTGGCCACCAGAAAAGGCATGAAGGCAAAACTGGCTTAGCCAGCTTGCAGCCAGAGTGTCCAGAGAAGACTCCTCCCCACTCCAGACAATGGCAGGCTCAAGTTTAACACAGACTATACCCCACCCTGTACCTGATAGGATCTTCCACTGGAGAAGGTGTAAAATAAGAGCCTTGGAGTTGAAAGAATCATTTGTCAGTATAAGATCTTAGAAATTATGCTACCAGGAAAATGATTTTACACAATAATTTTTACCCTTTCACAACTTATTGAAGGAAAGTGGTGGTTTTTCTCTCACCAAATTTTATTCAGTGGCATACTAGTTGTCATGCTTATTATTACATTTTAAACATTCCCTGACTTATTTTCTTATCTCCTTCCCTATCCTCTGCCTTCTTCATTCTCCTTGAAACATTAGAACTCTTTTGCTCTAAACTCTACAGTTCTCTGCCTACCATAAGAGATGAATCATTGGGTTCTACTCCTGAAGCAAAGACTACATTGTATGTTAACTAATTTGAATTTAAATTTAAAAAAATAAGTGCACACATGAGATGTATACAACTCAGTAAAAGATCAAAAACGAACACCCACATGTAACCACCACTGGATTTACCTTTTGTTTATCTTTGAGGCGACTTTCCTTCATCTTCTTTACAGATTTTGTGAAAAAATTAATAACACTTTTTGGGAACAGCCAGATATTAAATAGTTCAAAAACTGGGGTAAGGAATGGGAAGAGCACTGTAAGGGAAAAGAACAATGGAAAGCACAGTGAAAATGCAAAATTTACTTGAAATAATTATAATTTCTCCTTCCAATCACAGGAGTAAAAGACACCAGGAGTCATTCCCTCTATGACCTTTACTTGAAATTTCAAGCCAATGGCTGAGCCAAGGAAGTCACACATGCAGACCACCACTATAGCAGTGAGATCAGTGTCCCCTTCCACATCTTTGGAGTAACCAAAGCAACAGAATTACATTCCTGGATATCTTAGCTTTTACTTTTGGACTGGAGTCTCTTTGGATAAATCAGACCATAATATGCTAGTCTAACTAATCATGCTATTTAAGGGGCACCTAGGTGACTCAGTTGGTTAAGAGACCCACTCTTGATTTCTGATCAGCTCATGATCTCATGGTTTCTGGGATGGAGCCCTACATCAGCCTCTGTGCTGACAGCATGGAGCCTGCTTGCAATTCTCTCTCTCTCTCTCTCTCTCTCTCTCTCCCCCCCCTCACTCTTCTCACTATCTCTCTCTGCTCACACTCTCCCTCTGTCTCTCAAAACAAATAAATAAACATTTTTTAAAGGCAAAAAATCATGCTGCTTGAGAAATTGTTGTCAGGAGAGACGCTGCCTAGTGACCAGAAAGATTCTTGTGGCTCTCTCATCCTTCTTTTGCTGACACCGTCCATCTTTCAGGGACCCCTGGATCTGGCCGGAGCAGGACTCTGGCATACTGGCTCCTGAACTACGAACATGAAGCTTGATTGAAAAAAGCCTGACAGACACTACTAGTGATATTCCAAGAGTTTCATACACTATTCTCTGCCAACTATAAAACCATGCTTCTACAGATTCTAACACTTTGAAGACATTTGTAAAAGACAAAACCATCTGAAGAATTTCAAGAACCACACTTTGGAAAGTGTGGATGTAGACTGAACTTCATCTAACAGTGCTGGAGTCTCACTACCTCAAAAAACAAGCCAAACTACATATGGTGGAGAGTCCCAAATACCACTACCAGTAGGGAAACAAAATAACCAAACGATCAACAAGAGAAACCAAGAGACACCATCAAAAGAACACTTCCTGAACAGAAAGGCCCTGAACAGTCAAAAGGGCCCTCTCTAATACCACAGAACTCTCAGGGGCCATGTGTACAACAAGCTTTTAAAATTAACTAGAGATGTAAAGCTAACCGAAATGACAAAGCGGAAGAACTCTCCTCCAAAGAAATTCCAGGAAGAAATGACAGTTAAAGAACTGCTCAAAACAGATATAAGCAACATAACTGAACAAAAATTTAGAACAATAATTATAAAATTAATAGCTGGACTTGAAAAAAGCATGGCGGACATCAGAGAAACTATGGCTACAACACTATGGAGCTTGAAACTAGTTACTATGAATTAAAAAATGCTATAAATGAGAAACAAAATAAAATTGAGGTGTCCAATGCACGCATTGAAGAGGCAGAAAGGAGAATAAGTGATTTACAAGACGCAATTATAGAAAAAGAAGAAACTCAGAAAAAGAGAGATAAACTGATCCAGGAACAAGAAAGAAGAGTTCGAGAGCTCAGCGATACAATCAAACAGAACAATATCCATATCATAGGAATCCTAGAAGAGGAAGAGAGAGGGGAGGGAAAGGTGCTGTAGGAGTCCTGAAACAAATGATAGCCGAGAACTTCCTCATCCTAGGCAGGAAACAGACATTGAAATCCAAGAGGCATACAGATCTCCACTCAGACGTAACTTGAATCGATCTTCTGCACGACATATCACAATGAAACTGGCAAAATATAAGGACAAAGAGAGAATTTTGAAAGGAGTTGGGGAGAAAAGGACCCTAACATACAAAGGGAAACCTATCAGAGTGGCAACAGACCAATCGACTGAAACATGGCAGGCCAGAAAGGAATGGCAGGAGATCTTCAATGTGATGAACAGAAAAAATATGCAGCCAAAAATCCTCTATCCAGCAAGCCTGTCATTCAAAATAGTAGGAGAGATAAAAGTCTTTCCAAATAAACAAACATTGAAAGAATTTGTCACCATTAAACCAGCCCTACACGAAATCCTGAGGGGAACTCTCTGAGGGAAATGTTACAAGGAATGCAAGATACTAGAGACACCACCACAAGCGTGATTCCGATAAAGGAGACAATGACTCTAAACCCATATATTTCAATAATAACACTAAATGTAAATGGGCTGAATGCTCCAATCAAAAGACATAGGGTAGCAGAATGGATAAAAAAACAAAATCCATTTATTTGCTATCTAAAAGAAACACATTTTAGACTGGAAGATACCTTCAGATTAAAAGTAAGGAGATGGAGAAATATATATCATGCTACTGGAAGTCAAAAAAATGCTGGAGTCGGGGCGCCTGGGTGGCTTATTGGTTAAGCGTCCGACTTTCGCTTAGGTCATGATCTCGCGGTTCGTGGGTTCGAGCCCCACGTCGGGCTCTGTGCTGACTGCCAGCTCAGAGCCTGGAGCCTGTTTCAGTCTGTGACTCCCTCTCTCTCTGACCCTCCCCTGCTCACGCTGTCTCTCTCTCTCTCTCCCTCTCTCCTAGAAACAAATAAAACATTTTTTAAAAATTCTTTAAAAAAATGCTGGAGTAGCTATACTTATATCAGACAAACTGGACTTTAAATTAAAGACAGTAACAAGGGATAAAGAAGAGCTTTATATAATAATTACAAGGTCTATCCATCAGGAAGAACTAACAATTATAAATGTCTAAGCATCGAATAAAGAAGCATTAAATACATAAAACAATTAATCACAAACAGAAACAATCTTATGGATAAGAATGTGCTAATAGCAAGGCACTTTAATACTCCACTTACAGCAATGGATAGATCAACCAGGCAGAAAATCACTAAATAAAAAATGGACTTGAATGACACTTTGGACCAGATGGATGTGACAGATATATTTAGAACTCTACATCCGGAGGCCAGGGAATTCACTTTCTTCTCAAGTGTGCATGGCACATTCTCCAAGGTAGATCACATACAGGAACATAAAACAGCCCTCAATAAATATAAAAGAATTGAGATCATACCATGCACACTGTAAGATCACAATGGAATGGTATCAATCACAGGAAGAAGTCTGGAAAACCTCTAAAAACATGGAGGTTAAAGAACACCCTACTAAAGAATGAAAGGGTCAATCAGGCAATTAGAGAAGAAATTTAAAAAATATATGGAAACAAATGAAAATATAACAATCCAAACTCTATGAGATGCGGAAAAGGTAGTCCTAATAGGAAAGTACATTACACTCCGGGCCTATTTCAAGAAATTATAAAAAGCAACATGGACAGCACATGCAGGAGAATGAAACTCGATTATTTTCTCACCCCATACACAAAAATAAACTCAAAATGGATAAAGGACCCGAACGTGAGACAGGAAACCATCAAAACTCTAGAGAAGAAAGCAGGAAACAACCTCCTTGACCTCCACCGCAGCAATTTCTTATGTGACACATCTCCAAAGGCAAGGGAATCAAGAACAAAAATGAACTATTGGGACCTCATCCAGATTAAAACTTCTGCATGGCAAAGGAAATAATCCGTAAAACTAATAGGCAACCCACGGAATGGGAAAGGATAGTTGCAAATCACATATCATATAAAGGGCTAGTATCCAAAATCTATAAGGAACTCACCAAACTCCACACCCGAAAAACAAACAATCCAGTGAAGAAATGGGCAGAAGATATGAACAGACACTTCTCCAAAGAGGACATCCAGATGGCCAACAGACACATGAAATGATGCTCAGCACCCCTCCTCATCAGGCAAATACAAATCAAAACCACATTGAGATACCACCTCATGCCAGTGAAGAGTGGCTAAAATGAGCAAATCAGAGAACTCTAGATGCTGGCGAGGATGTAGAGAAATGGGCACCCTCCTACACTGTTGGTGGGAATGTAAACTGGTGTAGCCCCTCTGGAAAACAGTGTGGAGATTTCTCAAAAAATTAACCATAGAACTCCCCTATGACCCAGCAATAGCACTAGTATGAATTTGCTCAAGGGATACTGGAGTGCTGATGCATAGATGCACATGTATCTCAATGTTCATAGCAGAACTCTCAACAATAGCCAAAATATGGAAAGAGCCTAAGTGTCCATCAACGGACGAATGGGTCAAGATGATGTAGTTTATCTATACAATGGAATACTCCATGGCAGTGAGAAAGAATGAAATCTGGCCATGTGTAGCAACATGCATGAAACTTGAGGATATTATCCTGAACGAAATAAGTCAGGCAGAGAAGGACAGATAACATGTGTTTGCACGTTTAGGAGGAACTTAATGGAGGACCGTAAAGGAGAAGAAGGGGGAAATAGTGGGGAAGAGGGAGGGAGGCATACCATGAGAGATTCTTGTATGCTGAGAACAAACTGAGGACTGATATGTATGGGGGTGAGGGGAAGGGGGGAGATGGGCATGGAGGAGGGCACTTGTGGTGCTGAGCACTGGGTGTTACATGGAAACCAACTTGACAATAAACTATTTAAAAAAAAACACAAAGATTATTGGGAAACTCACAAATATGAGGAAAGTAAACATTCTACTCCTATATAACCAATGGTTCAAAGAAGAAATCAAAGGGTAATTAGGAATTATAGAGAGATTGATACAAATGAACACATGACATACCGAAACTCATGGGATGTAGCAAATACTGTGACCAGAAAGAATTTTATTGCTTAATTGTCTACTTTCATAGGAACCAAGATTTCAAATCAAGGAACCAGCTTTCTGTCAAACACATGCTGAAAAGAAAAAAAAGACAGGCGGAAGGAAGGAAGGAAGGAAGGAAGGAAGGAAGGAAGGAAGGAAGGAAAGAAAGAAAGAAAGAAAGAAAGAAAGAAAGAAAGAAAGAAAGAAAGAAAGAAAGAAAGAAAGAAAGAAAGAAAGAAAGAAGGAAGGAAGGAAAGAAAGAGAAAAAGGAAAGAAGGAAAGAAGGAAAGAAAGAAAGAAACAAGAGGAAACTAAACCCAGAGCAAGTAGAAGGAAGCAAATAATAGAGACAAGAGCAGAAACATATGAACTACAAAATAAAAAAAGCTTGGTCATTCATTTAGCTAGACTGACTTAAAGCAAAAAGGAGAGAAGACTCAAATTACTATCATCAGAAATGAAAGGAGAGATTACTACTGACATTACAGAGATAAAAAAGACTCTAAAGGAATCCCATGAACTGTATGCCAATAAATTAGAAAATTTAGATGAAATGAAAACATTCCTAGAAAACACAAACTGGAAAGTGACATTAAAAAAATAGGCAATCTGAAAAACAAATTAAAACACCGAGCTGTGGTGAAGAAACTACCTACAAAAAGCTCAGCTCCAGATGGTTTCACAGGTGAGTTTTAGCAAATATTTCAAGTAGAATCAACATCAATTTTGCACAAACTCTTCCAAAAAATAGAAGAGGCAGGAACACTTCCAAACTCATTCAATGAGGCCAGTATTACTCTGAAAATAAAACCAGACAAAGATAGCAAAGAACAAGAAAACTACAAACCAATGTATTTTATGACAAGGATGCACATATCCTCACCAAAATACTAACAAACTGAATCCAGCAACATATCAAAAGAAGGATACACCATAACCAAGAGAAGCTTATCCAGCAATGCAAGGTTATATAATATAGCATAACAACAACATATTTTTTAAAAAGCACATGGCCATCTCAATATATGCAGAAAAAGTATTTGACAATACTTTTGTCTGACACCTTTTTGCAACAAAAACACTCAACAAACTAGGAAAAGAATATTCCCAATCTGATAAAGGACATCTACAAAAACTCCAAGCTAACACCACACTTAATGGAAATAGACTGAACACTTTCCCCTAAGATTAAACCAAACAATATTTGTATTAAGCCATTGAAATTCTTGAGTTTATCTTTTATAAGAGTATACTCCAGTTAATACAGGGTTTATATAACCTTTTGTCTTTTTTTTTTTTACAAATAGTTTATTGTCAAGTTGGTTTCCATATAACACCCAGTGCTCATCCCCACAAGTGTCCTCCTCCATGCCCATCTCTCCCCTCCCCCCCCACACCCATCAGTCCTCAGTTTGTTCTCAGCATTCAAGAGTCTCTCATGGTTTGCCTCTCTCCCTCTTCCCCCACTATTCCCCCCCCCCATCTTCTTCCCTGCGGTCCTCCATTAAGTTCCTCCTAATCCTCCTATACGTGCAAACATATGGTATTTGTCCTTCTCTGCCTGACTTATTTCACTCAGTATAACACCCTCAAGGTCCATCCATGTTGCTACACATGGCCAGATTTCATTCTTTCTCATTGCCAGGTAGTATTCCATCGTATAGATAAACCACATCTTCTGTTAATATCCAGAATCTATAAGGAACTCACCAAACTCTACACCCGAAAAACAAACAACCCAGTAAAGAAATGGGCGGAAGATATGAACAACCACTTCTCCAAAGAGGACATCCAGATGGCCAACAGACACATGAAACGATGCTAAGCATTCCTCCTCATCGGGGAAATATAAATCAAAACCACACTGAGATACCACCTCACACTGGTCAGAGTGGCTAAAATGAGCAAATCAGAGAACTCTAGATGCTGGCGAGGATATGGAGAAATGGGCACCCTCCTACGCTGTTGGTGGGAATGTAAACTGGTGCAGCCCCTCTGGAAAACAGTGTGGAGGTTCCTCAAAAAATTAACCATAGAATTTTCCTATGACCCAGCAATAGCATTGCTAGGAATTTACCTTAGGGATATAGGAGTGCTGATGCATAGGAGCACATGTACCCCAATGTTTATTGCAGCACTCTCAACAATAGCCAAAATATGGAAAGAGCCTAAGTGTCCATTTATGAACGAATAGATCAAGAAGATGTGGTTTATCTATACAATGGAATACTACATGATACAGAGAATTCTTATATCTCAATAACAAAAAGACAAACAACTGAACTATAAATAGGCAATAATCTGAATACACATTTATCTAAAAAAGTTATGAAATAGCCAACAAGCATACAAAAAATTACTCAACCTGACTAGCCAATAGAGAAATGCAAAACAAAACCACAATAAGATACTCTTTCACATCCATTAAGGTAGACAGCATCAAAAAGGTAGACAAGTGTAGACCACATGACTATCAAGGATAGTCAGAAACTGGAACCTTTATACCTTCTGGTAGGAATGTAAATCATGTAGCTATTGTGGAAAACAGTTTGGCAGTTCCTTATTAAGTTAAACACACTTACTATACCTTAGCTATATAGCAAGTTACTACATACATTAGTAATTCCACCTCTGAGTAACTACCAAAAAGGTTGAAAACAGGTATTCAAACAAAAAACTTTTACACGAATGTTCATAGCAGCACTATTCCAAATACTCAAGAGTTGTAAACATCTCAAATGTCCATCAAATGAATGAAGGATAAACAAAATGCAGTATGTCCATATAATGGAATATTATTCTGCCATAAAAAGAAAGGAAGTAATGATGCATGCCTCAACAAAAATAAACTTTGAAAGCATTATACTAATGAAAGAAGCCAGCCACAAAGATAACATGTTATATGATTCTATCTGTATAAAGATCCAGAAAAGGCAAATCAATTAAGATAGAAAGTAGATTCGTGGTGGCTTAGGGTTAAGGAAAGCGGGATGTAATACTAAAAAACTATAGGATTTCTGAGAGGATAATATTCTAACCATTGACTGCGGTAAAAGTTACATGAATCTTTGAATGTCCCCAAAACCACTTTTTTTCAGTTTTGTTGACTTATAATAGACCTATGATACTACATATAAGTTAAGATGCACTGCATAATTCCTTAACAAACATTTATAAAGAAACGATCACCACAATAAGATTAGCTGACATGATCCATAATCTCATATAGTTAAAAAGAACACAATATTTTCCATTATGATGATAACTTCTAGAATCAACTCTCTCAGCAATTTACAAATACATCATACAGCAGTGTTAACTATAGTCATCACGTTGTAAATTACCAGTCCAGTACTTATCTCCCTTATAACTGAATGTTTGTACCTTTGATCACCTTCATTCAATTCCTACCCCTTCACTCCTACCTCTAGTAACCACAAATCTGATCTCATCTCTGTATGATTTTGGTTCTTGGTTGTTATTGTTGTTTTATCCTACATGTATTAAGATCATACAGTATCTATCTTTCTCTGTCTGACTCTTCACTTATTGTAAAGCCTTCAGGATCCATCCACATTGTCCAATACAGAATTTCCCTTCATTTTATGGCTCAAAAAGATACCACATTTTCTTCATCTATTCCTTTATCAACAAAATTCAAGCCAAAAAAACAATTGAATTATACATTATATTTTAAATGAAGTTATATCTCAATAAAATTGTAGAATGGTAGGAAGGAGGGAGGAAGGAGGAGGAGAAGGAAAGAAAAAAGGGAGGAGAAAAAGGAAAAAATGTAGTGTACATACATAATGAGAAGAAAAATGGATCAAGGAATGAAAATTTTAAGAGCTTCTTGGTATTTTCCACAAAGGGATCTCGTGGGTTGTTGAGGGAATCAATGTTCACTCCAAACGATGTGCTAGTAATCACATCCATGCTGTAGGCCCCAAGGATACTGAGTAGAGAAAAAACACATGGATACATAAAATCAGCACCTCTTTACTATTATCCAGCACATGCAGCAAGAAGTGATGTAGTTTCTGATGTCCAGGGAAGACAAGAGACACACTCTTAGAACAGAACCACCTGTTGGATAATCTAAACAGTCTATATGCCATCATACTCACTCAAGTGTTTATGAGGTGCTAGCGATGCAGCTGACTTTTTGCTAGGAGCAATGGGGATACTATGGCAAGTTAGACACACCTCTGAGCTCCATGAGCTCAGACATGGAGGAATAGAGACCCAAAGTCAGACAAATTACAGTAGTGTGTTTTGAGTATGGACAATAGGAGCCAGATAAGCACTGTCTGAGCAAGAAACAGTGGAATAATTAACGCCTTCCTAGAGGAGTTAAGAAAGGTAAAACTGACCTGGATCTTCTCAAACCTCTGTACCTCTGTTCTATGCTCAGAGCTGATTCCTCTGCAACACATTACAGAACAGCAACATCCTGTTCTGTGTTTCCAGGAACATCATCCATTCTTCTTTACACCCTACTAAGGGTCCTGAAATATCCTCTCTTCCTCAACTCCAGTGATCTGAGCTTGCCCTGAGGACACACTCATAGCTGGAAAATGTAAGAACTAAGAATGTTCCTAGTCAAAATATATATGCCAAATTACTCCAAAATTGATTTGCAGGATGCCATAGCTAAGTGATCTTATCCACTAGTTTTCCTAGGACAGTCCCAATGTACATCTGGTCACCCTACATTAATTTAAAAATATCACAGTTTAGGCAAAAATTTTATATAAATATATATGGTCACTCTAACCATCCCATGGGCAGGGCCATCTCTCCTTTGATATTGAAAGAAGAACAAGTGATCATAAAGTTAATATTTAATGTCTTGCTAATATCTTCAAGAAAATGAGGTAGGGGTTTAAGTTGTTCTAAGTTCCACATGATAATTTCTCTACCTCATTCAATGCCCACCAATATGTACAAAGTGCCTTCCCCTCCCACCATTCCATATTCTCCACAATCAATGATTTGGTAAATTATGTTTCTTCTTTTCAAACAATATTATTTTTGTCTTCCAGAATATCCAAGGTGACAATCAAGTAGATAAATTAATACTGCATCATGTACACAAAAGAAGACCTTCTCTCTCCTGACTACCCTGCCTTTCGAGGGGCACTACCTCTTCTTGGGTGGCCCACTGGACTTGTAACACCACACACCTACTTCTGTTTGTTCACTGGACTAACTCAACAGTGGGAATCTGGCTCTGTGGCAGCAGCTGGAAAGTGTCATGACAGAGTCAGAAGCCCAGCAGGTGCAGCTCTACTTACTCTTTCAAGGTAACAGGCTTGCCTTTCTCTGCCTCCTTCCTCAGGTTCCTCACCAACACATCTCCATACTGGCCAACAATGGGGAACATCTACACACAAATACAACACGACCTGAAGTTAAATTGGAAAATCAAAAACAATGTGGCTTTCACAAACATAGAGCAAGGATTTTTTGTTGTTTTTTTAAAGCAGTGATTTTTTTTTTTAATAACAAATCTTATTATGTCTCTTTTAGGTCATGAGGATAAAATTTCCCTTTTAAAAAGCCCAAATTCAGCAGACTACCCTTAATAGATGGACTATGATCTTAGTTTCTATCTGTGCCCAGGTGCATTCCTTAACTTCCTAATTGAAAGTCCTCCCTTTCTTACCTCCTTGAGCTTTCCACTGGTGAAGGTTGGAGACAGTACTGTTCGTATTCTCTTCCATTGTTCATCCTCAGACAGAGAGATGGCACTTTTCATAAATCCCACTGGACCAAAAGACTAGAGTCAAAGAAAAGACATATTGCCTTACATAAGTTTTGGAGGTCTCTCAGAGGATGTGGAAAATTTGTGAAGCGGGCAGAAATTATTCAACAAACACTTAATGACTGTCTACTTAGTAGCAGGCCCTATGCCAGATGCTCATTAAATATCTATCCCAAATGCCTAGCTTCCTACAGGGCTAAAGGAGACATCCAGCCACCTGATGTGCTTCCCAGCCTTTATATTCCAATCTCCTTTTAAATGTAAATGTGGCTGGGGAAATCTGGTAGAGATTTAGATGCTCTTTATTAAGTTGAGGAAGATTTCCTTGTTCCTAGTTTGTGAGTTATAAATGTGGGTGAGTATTGCAGATATCTATATTAAAACAAAATATAGTTTTGGAAGATGAAGAAAGATTTGAGCTATTTGGCTTGATAGACCAGTCCCAACTGAGAAATTCCTCCAGGGGAATACACAGGAGTAACACTAGTCCTTCTCCTAAACTGTGCAGAGTAGAAGTGGATTGGTAGAGATAGCCAGAGAGCCCTGGCAAACTGTATACTGTCTCAGACCAGTTCTGTCTTCACATATATCTGTAGCAGGGGCAACTCAAAAACAGAGGTCATGATATGGTAATTTTAAAAAACCCAGTTAGTTGTTAACACTAAAAATATTAGGAATCTGGGGTGCCTGAGGGGCTTAGTCAGTTAAGTGTCTGACTCTTGATTTTGGTCCAGGTCATGATCTCACAGTTTGTGGGATCAAGCCCCATGTCAGGATACTTGCTGTCAGCACAGAGTCTGCTTGGGATTCTCTCTCTCCATCTCTCTACCCACCCCCCCCATGTTTACTCAAGCTCGCTCACTCTCTCTCAAAATAAGTAAATAAACTTTAAGAAAAAAAGATTAGAAATCTATCTGCTATTATAAAGAAATAATGCAATTATATGGAAATCTTTTCCCCCCTGTATTTTCCTAAAGGGACAGAAGGAAAAAGAGAGAGAGAGAATTCTATTTCTCAGTTGGGACTTGTCTATCAAGCCAAATAGCTCAAATCTTTCTTCATCTTCCAAAACTATATTTTGTTTTAATATAGATATCTCCAATACCCATTCACATTTATAACTCACAAACTAGGAACAGAGGAAATCTTCCTCAACTTAATAAAGAGCATCTAAAAAACCCCACAGCTAACTGATATGATATCATCAAGATGATGGAACAGGATATGTCAGCCTCTGTAACCCCACAGAGAACAAGAATTAGACAGCTATCCACAAACAAAAACAGCCCCAAGAGCTTCAGAGTCCATTTAAGAAGCTTCACCTTCACCGTAGAGCAAAACTCCTGAGAATAACTGCACAGCAAGAGTAGGGAGAATAGCTTCATTCTGCCTGCCTCACCCTGGACCCCAGGCCAGCACTGCTCAGTACCAGAAAGACACTTTCCAGCCTGAGAGGGGTCCCTGCTGAGTATTAGACAAAAGGGTGAGGGAAATTTTCCCTTTCAGGGTATGACACAAGAGACCCACTTTGGTTTCATACTTCCCAGAGATGACACAGCTGACACATCTAGAGATGGTTACGAACAAAAAAGGGCAGGACTACCAGTATCGGCCAAGTGGCATGAGTAACCATAGTTCTCTATGTCCTGCTCTGCAGAGGACCCTACAAACCTTAGCTGCTAAGGAACAAGCAGCTGGCACAATACTGTGCACCTTCTAAAGATTTTGCTGCTTATAGTCCCACAGGTTTTCACAATGGTGTGTTACAGCTCCCTGAGTCCTGCTCTGCCTTATCTCCTCTCACTTGAGTTGCTTTAGCCAGTGTCAACACCAACACCCTGAGCCTGGAAACTGTACCAGCAGCCATTCCTGGCCTCTGTGACTGGGCATATGTACAAACCAGCCCAGGCGCCAGCTGCTCCTCAGGTTTCTGAGGCCAGGCCTAACTCCTGTCACTGGAATGCACTACCACTTGAGACCACAGATAAACCCTGAAGCTGTAAAACTACACAGCCTGTGTGAACTCCAGTGAGGAGCCCCCACTGCCATGCATGCACCAGTGGCTAGCCTCTGAAGCCACCAAAGTACCCAAAGAGAGCCCAGGCACTCAAAGCTACCTGTGTACCCACAGTTGGCCATAGTCCCCACCAGTGGCCCGAGCCTGGTTTTGAGCACGCACCTGCTCTCAGCTCCCACAGTTGAGCATATGCATAGCTCTAGTTCTAGCCACCATTCTGCTTGCTCCAATCTCCTGGTGCTGGATCTGGTGGTGCTACCAAAGACCCCAACAGCTGTGCAACCACAAAGAACCCTCCACTGCTCTTGCTGCCAAGGACATGCAGTGGCTAACGTGGCCCCCAACTGCCTAAATCAACCATACCCTCCTGGATTATTTCAATTTATCCAGTCAGAGTGGGGGGTGGGAGGGAAGAAGGAAGAAGAAGAAGAAGAAGAAGAAGAAGAAGAAGAGGAAGAAGAAGAAGAAGAGGAGGAGGAAGAAGAAAGAAGGAGGAGGAGAAAGAAGGAAGAAGGAAAAAGATGGAGGAAGAGGAGGAAGAGGAGGAGGAGGAGGAGGAGGAGAAGGAGAAGGAGAAGGAGGAGGAACTAGGAAAAAAAGCCTACAGGACTTAGAGGACACCATCAAGTGAAACAATATTCACAAACGGGAGACCCAGGAGGAGAAGGAAAAAGTGGGAAGAATGCTTACTTAAAGAAACAGTGGCTGAAAACTTCCCAAACCTAGGGAGATATAGGGAGATCTTAGGACATAAAGCATAAAAGTCCTCCATAAGGTTGAATCCAAAATAGACTTCACCAAGACACATTATAATAAAACTCAAAAATTAAAAAATTAAAAAATCTTGATAGGATTAAGAGAAAAGGAGCTCATCTGTCGGGAGCCATTTCTGAACTCATAAGTTAAGAAAAAACTCCTTGTGAGGTTAAGGTAAGTTGCACAGACTCTTACCATCAGATGGCGACCAATATCCACTCCCACCCAATTGTTTCTGCTTGAGCACCAACCCCCCCCATGACACCCTGTTGATTGGTATTCAGAGTTACGCATTCTGGCCTTGATATGCTGACTGCACTTTGTTAAGGAACTTCCTGTAGGAACTTCTTCTTTTGTGGTTATGGGAGAAACACTGTTCCTGAAAGACCTGCTTTTCTTAATACCTCCCATTAAGTGATAAACAGGCTATTGGCCCCTCCTCACAAAGAACTAACCTTTGCCTTTACTATGCTAATGCCACCTCTGGGGTGTTCCCCATACCCTTTTGCATATCAATGTTCTAGAGAATCTTTACTGATAAAAGAATTTATCATCAGAATGCCACTTCTGTGTTGTCCCCCAAACACTAAATCATAAAATAAAGTTGAGTCTCAGACAGTGTGGAGAGGTCTGGCTGGTGACCAGAAATAATCTCATGCCTTCCTCATCCCTCCCTTGCTGACACTGTCCATCCTTCAGGGACCCCTGGACCTGGCTGGAGCTGGACTCCAGCACTCATCACATACAAGGGGAACATCCATGAGGCTACCAGTTTATTCCTCAGCAGAAATATTGAGAGCCAGAAGTTAGTGGGTGATTTATTATTCAAAGTGCTAGGGAAAAAAAATAACATCCAAGAATACTTACCCAGAAAAGAAGACCTTCTGAAAAGAGAGAGAATTTGGGGTGCCTGCGTGGCTCTGTTGATTAAGCGTCTGACTCTTGATTTTGGCTCAGGTCACAATCTCATAGTTAGTATGATCGAGCCTAGCATGTCTTTGAGCTGTTAGCACAGAGCCTGCTTGCGATTCTCTCTCTACTCCTCTCTGCCCCTCCCCTGCTCACGCTGTCTCTTTCTCTCTCTCTCAGAAATAAAAAATAAAACATAAAAAAATTTGAAATTACATGAAAGTATAAAATCTCACTGGTAAATGTAAATATGTAGTCAAATTCAGAACACAGTGATATTGTACTGGTTATAGCCAAATCACTTATAACTCTAGTGAAAGGTTAAAAGACAAATAATTAAAATAACAAATAATTTGTTAAATATACAATATAAAAATATGTAAATTGGGACATCAAAAACATAAAATAGGTGCAGGAGGAGTAAAGCATTGAGTTTTTAATATGAACAAAGTTAAGTTCATATTAGCTTAAAATAGACTTCTGTATCTATAAGATGTTTAATGTAAGCTTCCTGGTAAGCAAAAACCTAGAGTAGATACAGAAAAGATAAAAAGGAAAATCAGGGGCGCCTGGGTGGCTTAGTCGGTTAAGCGTCCGACTTTCGCTTAGGTCATGATCTCGCGGTTCGTGGGTTCGGGCCCTGCGTCAGGCTCTGTGCTGACTGCCAGCTCAGAGCCTGGAGCCTGTTTCAGTCTGTGACTCCCTCTCTCTCTGACCCTCCCCTGTTCACACTGTCTCTCTCTCTCCTAGAAATAAATAAAACATTAAAAAAAATTAAAAAAAAAAAGGAAAATCAAAACATATCACTATAAAAAAAAAAACACCTAAAATCACAAAGGAAGACAGGAAGAAGGAACAATGATCTATAAAACATCTGGATTGCCAAAATGACAACAGTAAATTCTAACCTATCAATAATTACTTTATGTGTAAATGGACAGATAAATGGATAAAGAAAATGGAATATTACCCAGACTTAAAAAGGAAGGAAACCCTTCTATTTCCAACAACATGGATGAACCTGGATAGCATGGGTAAGATGCTAAGGGAACAAAACTAGACACAGAAGGACAGGAATCCCATTATCCCACTTATAAGTGGACTCTAGAAAAACAAAGTCAAGCTCAGTACAGTGGGTAGGTGGTAGTTATCAGAGGTTGGGTAGGAGGGCATGAGACAGATACTAAACAAATAGTGCAAACTTTTGGTTATAAGATGACTAAGTTCTAGAGACTGAATATACTGCATGGTGATTATAATTATTGACACTGTACTGTATACTTGAAATTTGCTAAAAAAATACATCTTATATGTTCTTATCCTCACCCCCCCCTCACACACACATAGTAACTCTGGGTGGTGATAGTACATTAATTCATTTGTCATACTCATTTCATAATAAAACATAAATCAAAACATCACATATACAGTTTTCATTGTAAATATATATATATTTTTTTAATGACAAAAGACTATTTCCTCCTAATATCAAGAACAAGACAGAATGTCCACTCTTACAATGCTTATTCAACAACATAGTACAAATCCTACCTAATGCAATAATACAAAACAAGGAAATAAAAGGGATACAGATTGGAAAGATAAACATCAGAGTGTCCTTATTTCAGGTGACATAATTGTCAATGTAGAAAACATTGAGGAATATAGCAAAGGACACCTCGAGGTGCCTGGGTGGTTCAGTTTGTTAAGTGTCCAGATCTGGATTTTGGTTCAGGTTATGATCTCACAGTTAGTGAACTGGAGCCCCACATTGGGTTCTGTGCTGACATCACAGAACCTGCTTGGGATTCTCTCTCTCTCTCTCTCTCTCTCTCTCTCTGCCTCTCCCCACTCAAGCCTGCATGCACGTGCTTGTTTCCTCTCTCTCAAAATAAATAAACTTTAGGGGAAAAAAAAGACCACTGCATCAAATAAATAAACTAAGCTAGGTTGTAGGAAACAAAATAAACACAAAAATCAATCACATTTCTATATAATAACAAGAATATGTCAAAACCCATTACAAACACAACAATTATAATCTTTCAAAGAAGGTGAAATACTTCAGATGCACATTAAAAAAAAACATTATGAGATTTCTATGCAAAGGGCAAAATGTGAGTGAAAAGAATAAAAGAAAACCTAAATAAACACATTCTGTGTTTATGCATTAAGAGACATGGCTTAGTAAAGATACAGATTTTCCACAAATTGATTGATAGGTTTAAATCATGTCTTACAAAGTCTCAGCAAATATTATGTAAACATAGATAAATTGGTTATAAATTTGTACTGTAAGGCAAAGACACTGTAATAACAAACACAATTCTAACAAAAATAATATGGGAGGAATCACTGGATGTGGTGTTGAGAAGTACTATATGGCTATCATAAACAAGATAGTGTGGCACCAATGCAGGGATAGATACGGAAATCAATGAACAGAACAAAGAATGAGAAACACACACACACAGACACACACACACACACACACACACACACGCCCCACTGAATTTTTATATTGGTACAAAAGCAATTCAATGGAGGCACTGGTGCTGGGGCCATTAGACATTCAAGGACCAAAAACAAAGATCCTTGACCTAAACTTCACACTTCACAATTAACACTAAAATTGACACATGAAACGATGCTCAGCATCCCTCCTTATTAGGGAAATACAAATCAAAACCACACAGATACAACCTCACGCCGGTCAGATGGCTAAAATGAACAAATCAGGAGACTCTAGATGCTGGCGAGGATGTGAAGAAATGGGCACCCTCCTACACTGTTGGTGGGAACGTAAACTGGTGCAGGCCCTCTGGAAAACAGTGTGGAGGTTCCTCAAAAAATTAATAAAAGAACTCCCCTATGACCCAGCAATAGCACTGCTAGGAATTTACCCAAGGGATACAGGAGTGCTGATGCATAGGGGTACATGTACCCCAATGTTCATAGCAGCACTCTCCACAATAGCCAAAATATGGAAAGAGCCTAAGTGTCCATCAACTGGCGAATGGATCAAGAAGATGTGGTTTATCTATACGATGGAATACTCCATGGCAATGGAAAGAATGAAATCTGGCCATGTATAGCAATGTGGATGGAACTTGAGGGTGTTATGCTGAGCGAAATAAGTCAGGCAGAGAAGGACAGATACCATATGTTTTCACTTATGAGTGGATGAGTGGATTAGGAGGAACTTAACAGAGGACCATGGGGGAGAAGAAGGGGAAAAATAGTGTGGGGGAGGGAGGGAGGCAAACCATGAGACACTCTCGTATGCTGAGAACAAACTGAGGGCTGATGGAGGTGGGGCAGAGGGGAAGGGGGGTGATGAGCATGGACGAGGG
>NW_024080652.1:6697117-6700839 GCF_003009895.1 Hyaena hyaena | reverse complement strand
CACACACACATAGTAACTCTGGGTGGTGATAGTACATTAATTCATTTGTCATACTCATTTCATAATAAAACATAAATCAAAACATCACATATACAGTTTTCATTGTAAATATATATATATTTTTTTAATGACAAAAGACTATTTCCTCCTAATATCAAGAACAAGACAGAATGTCCACTCTTACAATGCTTATTCAACAACATAGTACAAATCCTACCTAATGCAATAATACAAAACAAGGAAATAAAAGGGATACAGATTGGAAAGATAAACATCAGAGTGTCCTTATTTCAGGTGACATAATTGTCAATGTAGAAAACATTGAGGAATATAGCAAAGGACACCTCGAGGTGCCTGGGTGGTTCAGTTTGTTAAGTGTCCAGATCTGGATTTTGGTTCAGGTTATGATCTCACAGTTAGTGAACTGGAGCCCCACATTGGGTTCTGTGCTGACATCACAGAACCTGCTTGGGATTCTCTCTCTCTCTCTCTCTCTCTCTGCCTCTCCCCACTCAAGCCTGCATGCACGTGCTTGTTTCCTCTCTCTCAAAATAAATAAACTTTAGGGGAAAAAAAAGACCACTGCATCAAATAAATAAACTAAGCTAGGTTGTAGGAAACAAAATAAACACAAAAATCAATCACATTTCTATATAATAACAAGAATATGTCAAAACCCATTACAAACACAACAATTATAATCTTTCAAAGAAGGTGAAATACTTCAGATGCACATTAAAAAAAAACATTATGAGATTTCTATGCAAAGGGCAAAATGTGAGTGAAAAGAATAAAAGAAAACCTAAATAAACACATTCTGTGTTTATGCATTAAGAGACATGGCTTAGTAAAGATACAGATTTTCCACAAATTGATTGATAGGTTTAAATCATGTCTTACAAAGTCTCAGCAAATATTATGTAAACATAGATAAATTGGTTATAAATTTGTACTGTAAGGCAAAGACACTGTAATAACAAACACAATTCTAACAAAAATAATATGGGAGGAATCACTGGATGTGGTGTTGAGAAGTACTATATGGCTATCATAAACAAGATAGTGTGGCACCAATGCAGGGATAGATACGGAAATCAATGAACAGAACAAAGAATGAGAAACACACACACACAGACACACACACACACACACACGCCCCACTGAATTTTTATATTGGTACAAAAGCAATTCAATGGAGGCACTGGTGCTGGGGCCATTAGACATTCAAGGACCAAAAACAAAGATCCTTGACCTAAACTTCACACTTCACAATTAACACTAAAATTGACACATGAAACGATGCTCAGCATCCCTCCTTATTAGGGAAATACAAATCAAAACCACACAGATACAACCTCACGCCGGTCAGATGGCTAAAATGAACAAATCAGGAGACTCTAGATGCTGGCGAGGATGTGAAGAAATGGGCACCCTCCTACACTGTTGGTGGGAACGTAAACTGGTGCAGGCCCTCTGGAAAACAGTGTGGAGGTTCCTCAAAAAATTAATAAAAGAACTCCCCTATGACCCAGCAATAGCACTGCTAGGAATTTACCCAAGGGATACAGGAGTGCTGATGCATAGGGGTACATGTACCCCAATGTTCATAGCAGCACTCTCCACAATAGCCAAAATATGGAAAGAGCCTAAGTGTCCATCAACTGGCGAATGGATCAAGAAGATGTGGTTTATCTATATGATGGAATACTCCATGGCAATGGAAAGAATGAAATCTGGCCATGTATAGCAATGTGGATGGAACTTGAGGGTGTTATGCTGAGCGAAATAAGTCAGGCAGAGAAGGACAGATACCATATGTTTTCACTTATGAGTGGATGAGTGGATTAGGAGGAACTTAACAGAGGACCATGGGGGAGAAGAAGGGGAAAAATAGTGTGGGGGAGGGAGGGAGGCAAACCATGAGACACTCTCGTATGCTGAGAACAAACTGAGGGCTGATGGAGGTGGGGCAGAGGGGAAGGGGGGTGATGAGCATGGACGAGGGTACTTGTGGGGATGAGCACTGGGTGTTATATGTAAACCAACTTGACAATAAGCTACTTAAGGAAAAAAATTTTTTTAAACCTGGATTTTAAAATAATGAATAACAAAAAAAAAAAAAAAAAAGAAAAGAAAATCCTTGGGACTTGCAGCTAGGTGAAGAGTTTTCAAACATGATGCCAAAGTCAAAACCCATAAAAGGAAAAAACAAATGAACTGGCCTTATCAAAATTTAAAAAAAAAGTTTGCTCTGCTGTAGACCCTGATACAACAAAAAGACAAGCTACACACTGTGCCTACAGAAGAATACTAAGAGGGAGACTTTTGGTGATGGAACAGCTCTGTAACGTGATTGTGCTGGTGGATACACTAATCTACATGTAAGATAAATATTCAGACAGCAACACACACACACACACACACACAAATGGGTAAACCTAAAACTGCTGAAATCTGAATAAGCTCTGTGGCTAGAACCAATGACAAATTCTGCTTTGATACTGTCCTATATAGTTAAGCAAGATATTATCTTAGAGGAAACAGCTTGGAGGCCACATGACATGACACCTCCTGGGACAACTTCCAGGGAATCTATCATTATTTTCAAATAAAAGTTTTAGAAATAACTATGTAAATTTAAGATAAATCCATGCCTACCCGCCGGTTTGTGAAGACAGAATAGCATTCTTTCACTAGTACTGTTTTGATCATGTCCGGATCTGTGATAGCCAACACCGGCTGTCGCCCATCATAAAACCTGTGTCAGGGAAACAGAGCTGATTATTTAACATGCCAGTTTGTGCAATGGCAGCCACTCCTGGAAGTCTAGACTTTTATCCTGATCTTACCTAATCCAATCTCTGAGACCATGGCCAGAAATGACATTAGAATGTTTATTAAGTCTACATGTGTATGTGGGTATTTCTGGGACCATTCTCCATAATTTTTTGCATGTTAAAAATATTTCAAATATTTTAGAAGTACTTCAAACATTTTAAATATTTTGTCTATATTATCAAACAAGAAGATGGATTAGTAAATAAATGAAGGCAATTAAATTATCTAAGAGCAAAAAAAAAAATGAAAGAGAATCCACCCACTCAATCACTAAAAATTAGAATTTTGAAGATACATCAAACACATGAAATGCACGTGATACAATATTAGGTGCAAATTATAGACAAAGTGATCACAAAGATGAAAGATGTGCCTGCAGATATAGACTTGAAATGCTCAAAAAGTGATGGCAATATTATGAATCATTTCTTTGACTTATTTTCTAAAATATGCTTGCTAGTTACATTTTAAAGAAAATATTATTTAAATATTAAAGAGACATCCTTGGTAGTATTAACTCAGAAAATTTTGAAAACAAAAAACAAAAAAACAAAACAAAGAGAATAAAGTAATACAGAGAAACTTCAGTGGGAGTTGAGTATATTTAGTGTTGAAGCAGTGATAGTATTTACTGAGGTGGCACTTGGTATGGCTCTCCCATCAGCCTGATCATATTTCTTGGGCAATTTCCTGTGTCTCATCCTGTTTGTTAAAAAACACCAGGGTGGAGGAGGGACAGTGTTTTGGAATTACACTTTACTTTCATGATCTCACATAGCCCTAATACGGCTTCCACTACCAGTCAAATTCAGATTCTTGCACCCCACCTCACATCCTCCAGATTCTGTGTTGCTGGGAGATGGAAACCAAGAATGTGCACTTTT
>NW_024080652.1:6688769-6695370 GCF_003009895.1 Hyaena hyaena | reverse complement strand
GGGGGGGGGGGGGGGGGGGGGGGGGACGCTCCTCATAACAAGCCCATGCCCTGTAGGTTTCCAGAATACTCACCCCCACATTCTTCCATATGTTCTAAAACATTTCTCATCAAATTCACAAAAACCCTGCAAGGAGAAACAAAACGTATTAAAACAAACTAAATGTACTGAGCTAAATGTACTCTAAGTACACAAAAAAGTCTCAGATTGCATGAAATGCACATGAAATGTGGCTCACTACCTCTCATTGGCAGAAAGAGGGAAGCTCCTATTCACAGGCATCTTATAGGAAGGGAGAGAAAACAGAGCAGATATGAAATGGAGAAGTTCAAGTCTCTCTTGAGTTGTCTGTGAGTACTATAGATACTGAGCATCTTACCCGTTTGTGAAGACTATGTAATCCCTATCTTTCTGACTTGTTTGGCTTGTTCATGTGTTGTCTCTAAACCTCATAGCCATCTGAATTATTACCTTCAGGGCTACGTGAGAAAACAGAAGCTGATGGAAAGTCAGTATGACCCCCTGTTACCACCCCATTCATTGATCTCATGAGCCCTGCTAGATTTTCAGTGGATTTTGGATATTAAGACACCTGTGTCCTCTTTCAGAGTAGCAGATCTACCTGAAGCCTAGCACATGTTTGTTAAGTGAGAAAGTGAGAGACAAATGGAGGAATAACAAAGGAGACACACTTCTAGTTCTCACATAGAAAAGATGGGACGGTGCCACCACTCCACAAAAGACAGTGTAAATTAAAACTTGCTCTGAGTTTTCGCTTACATCACTTGAAAATCAGGAAAATCAGGAAACTTCCTGTCTCTATGTTCCAGCTGTGATTTTGATGTTTTAACTATGCAAAGTATAGTTCCAAATGTGGTGGATCTACTAAGGAGTTGATCTGGGAACAGTGGAAAGGAGATTATTGCTTTTTCAGAGAGGAAATATCCAGGAAGTTCTTAATGATAACTGGGCACTTAATGATAACTGAGAGCCAGGAGAGGTGGGATCTGAGGCACAAGCCTCAGGTCTGTGGGAAAGGAAATCCAAGGCAGGGAGCAGCCTGTAGAAGAGACTCTGCCTGCTGACCTTCAGCACATGAACTCCTACCTTCTGTTCAGGAGTCAGGCCTCGAGTGAGGCATCAGAGCTGGATTAGCCACATGGCTCTACCTACATTCAGTCTGTGTGTCTGCTAGTACATTCCATTCAGTTACTTTAAATCTTTAATAGTTTTGTCAAAACAACTCTTTTCTAGTGATTTTGTATGAGTGGTTCTTCTGTTGTTCAAATAAAACACACACACACACACACACACACACACACACACACAATTCATTTGGAGGTTAAAATCTGAAGTCAATAGACCAGCACCATCTTGCATCGGTTACACTCCTTCCCTGCTCAGACTCACCTATAGGGTGCCTCCTTTGAAAGTAGAGGAGTAAAGCAGAAAGGTCTGGTTCAACCACTTGAATCCCAAAAGTTGTCACCATTAGCAAAGGATGAATTAAAGTCATTGAAATAACTGCAGGGGGTTGCCAATTCTTAGGAGAATTCAAATATGTGCAAACTTCCCAAAGATGAATCTGGGGCTGCCCAATAAACTGAAGTTGTAGAGCCATCCGGGAAAACAAAAAGGCTAGTCAGAGCTCATGCTATGAACAGGAAAGTCTGACTCTAGCCTACAGAGATAATGAGCCACTACCAGGGACTCCTTTGATGCTTTTCACCTAATGACAAGTACAATTTTGCCTTCATGGGAACCTGTACCTGCCAAGGATCTCTTCACAATGCTCCCAAGCTGGAACAGCAAGTCCTGGGCTGCATCAGTCAGAGACCTGGACTGCCAGCTCAGGGGAAACCTGAGACTCCTAAGAACAGACAAGAGAGAGCCGTGGGGTACACTTGGCCATGTGCTGGGTGGAGACTGTGACACCATTTCTGGAAAGCCTGAAACTAAGAACTTCTGCTGAGGAATATCTTTAATATGGAACTAAGCTGGGACTTGCAACTGTAAGAAGCAAAAGAGGGAGCTGGGAGCTCAAATAACACTCACCTGACGGTACCCCAGGGCAGTTCCCAAAAAAGGCAGAGGTTTTGGCCCAGGAATTCCCAGCTTCTTAAAAAGTCCATGTGTGTGGGTTCCATATCTATAAAGTGAAAGAGTAAGTCTGGTCACAGGGATGGTGGAAGAGGTGGAGGGACTGGCCCATCACTGACACAGAACTGGAACAGGTAAGAGAGGAGGTAACACATAGGGAAGAAATAATAACATCAATTCCAATGGCAATTGTTACATTACTCATCATCTCCTTTCCCTTCTCCATTATAGACCCAAAACAATAATAATAATGATGATGATTAGCTAAAAGCAGCTGAAAATTTAACAGTCCCAATCCTAGACTTAACACTTGAAAAATGTTTCTATACTTGAGATCTCCTGAAAAGTTCATGCTGAATTTTTCCAGGAAATTCACTCATGCCTATTTAGTAAATGACTCTTCCATGAATTTAGAGACTGTCATTCAAGGGAGGAAGAGAAAAAAATTTCTGCTCCAATGATGAGACTTTGCTTAATTATATCCACTCAGTAACAGAGAGTCTATGTCAAAATGTTCTTATGGTTTGGTCAGAGAACTTTCTTCTTTTCCTTTCTTGTAGTCCCTGTTGCTGTTTGGGATCTGAGTCCTCTTTGTTTTTGTTTTTGTTTTTGTTTTTAGAGAAAGAGGGAGAAAGCATGAACAAGGGAGAGGTGGAAAGAGAGAGGGAATCCTATGCAGGCTCCACACTTAGTGTGGAACTGAATGTAGGACTCTATCCCATGACCATGGGATCATGACCTGAGTGGAAATCATAGTTGGATACTCAACCAGTGGAGCCACCCAGGGCCTCTGAGATATGATCCTACTTAAATTTATCTTTATAGAGATACAGAACAACCAAGGTTCTTTTTTTTTTTTTTTTTTTTTACCTCAAGCCATTTTTATATTTTATTTATTTTTTAAATAGTTTATTGTCAAGTTGGTTTCCATATAACACCCAGTAGAGCAACCAAGGTTCTTATTTCTGTACAATGAAAACTGTGTCCCAGCCTCAACTGGCCTCATAGAAAAGTGGGATGGTGTCAGCTCCACTTAAGTCTCTGTTTTCAGCCATTCTGGTTCTCTTGAGCTGCAGAGAAGGAGGACTGACCCATATGTGCCCTGAATGATACCATATAAAAGAATCAGTAAGTAAACAACCCATTCCCAGACCATTCTTCCCCCTGCGGATTCTGGTCCTTCAACCTGTGAAACTCGTCTGCTCAGCACACTGCCACTCCCACTCATTTTTTTCTTTCAACATGGTCACTAGTATACTGACTCTGTGTATCAACTATCTCAAAAACCCATTATAGATGGTGCTCCCTATGACAGGCCTGCTTGCAATCCATCTTTCATGATTTGCTTGTGGAATCCCACAACTAGGGGTTCTGGATCCTTGCAAACCTTCCACTTTAGGTGTTGCTGAGAAACAGCAGATTAGAGGGAGGAGAGAGGTTGAGAGAAAAGGCTGCCAGCACCATTTTAACCATGAACTTGCTAGGCCTACAGGGCTAACCCCATAGAGGCAAATTAGGAAAGTGGTGGGAAAGGATGCTAGGTAGAAATGATTACATACCCGACAAGTGCTTTCAGCTAACAGATAGAGGGTCTCCCAAAGTTCACATATCTCCAGTTCATAGCAGAATATGTGTTATGCAACATAAAATAAGTAATGACAAAATATTCCAAAGGAGGAGGAGGGGCAAGATGGCGGAGAAGTAGGGAGCTCCGTACCTGCACTCGCGCCCATGCATCACACGGAAAAGATCTGAAGCCATAGGAAAATGTACCAAACCCAAGAGATTGGGAGAAAAAGGACACAGATTCCACTGAGAAAGACTTCTAACGTGAGTGTGAACTGGGGAAGTAAAAATCGGGCCTGGATTGGAGACTGGAGAGACGGGTCACCCCTCTCTGTGGGGAGTGAGAGGGGAAAAAGAGAGTCTGAAACAGAAAAACCTCCGCTCGGGGGGAAAAACCTCCGCTCAGGGTGTAGAAAATCTATGCGCACAAAATACCTGCGCTTCAGGGCCCCCCATGCTCCAAGTCGCCCAGGAGGGGCTGCGCTCGCGATTTGCTTCTTTGTGCTGGCTACTGGCTGGCTGGGAGAGGTTCCGCGCCTGCAGCCATTGCCTTTCTGGGGGCTTGGACCCCTGGAGGAGGCGCGCAGAGGCACCGGCGTCCGTACTCCTAGCTGGCTGGAATTCTAGAAGGAAGGCAAAGCACTAAAAACTGGCAGATGTGACCGCGAGTTCATGTTTTGGGTGACAAGACATAAAGGGAACTTGATTTCCTCACTCCAGCGGGGCTCAGCGCGCCAGCAGACAAAGCCCCTCGCCCCGCCCAGGCTCCCCAGCCCCACCCAGAGGAGAAGGGAGCAGCGGCTTCTGGCTCCACCCCCAGAGCTAGCCTGAAAGATTGGAATTGCCCTGAGGAGTAGCCAGGGGATCGCCTGAGGCAATTTCAGCTGGGTGCTTGGCCTGAGATTTGGATGGCTGGGACTGGCCTGGGTTGAAAAGCCCAACAAACTTTGGCTGAGCCCCTGGCCCAGGAAGTTTACACGCCTCTAAAAGCGAGGTGGAGTGCCACCACACTCCTCCCTACAACCTCCAGGCAGAACTCCCGCCTGACTCATTGGATCACACCACGCCCATCCCTGCTTGAAAGCTGCCCTCCTCCCTTTTCCCCTTTTTTTTTGTTTTTGTTTTTGGTTTTTGTTTTCTTGTTTGTTTTTTCTTTTTTCTGCAGAACACTGACCTGATTACCTCTGGTCACCGGCGTGCTTAAACAATCAAATTTAGTCCATATAAAACCCCCAAAAACATGGAGGTTAAAGACCACCCTACTAAAGAATGAATGGGTCAATCAGGCAATTAGGGATGAAATTTAAAAATATATGGAAACAAATGAAAATGAAACCACAACAATTCAAAGTCTATGGGATGTGGCAATGGCAGTCCTAAGAGGAAAGAACATTGCTCTCCAGGCCTATTTCAAGAGGTTAGAAAAAGCCCAAGACCAAAATCTAACAGCTCACCTAAAGGAACTAGAGGCAGAGCAACATGAACGCCCTAAACCCAGTAGAAGAAGAGAAATAGTAAAAAACAGAGCAGAAATAAACAACATAGAGACCAAAGAAATAATTGAACAGATCAATGAAAATAAGAGTTGGTTTTTTGAAAAAATAAACAAAATTGACAAACCTCTAGCCAGGCTTCTCAAAAAGAAAAGACAGAGCACCCAAATAGACAAAATCATGAATGCAAATTGAATTATTACAACCAACCCCTCAGAAATACATGCAATTATCAGGGAATACTATGAAAAATTATATGCCAACAAATTGGACAACTTTGAAGAAATGGACAAATTCCTAAATGCACAGCCACTACCAAAATTCACACGGGAAGAGGTAGGAAATCTGAACAGACCCATAACTAGTGAGGAAATCGAATCAGTGATCAAAAATCTCCCAAAAATAAGAGCCCTGGACCGGATGACTTCCATGGGGAATTCTACCAGACATTTAAAATAGAATTTATACCCATTCTTCTCAAGGTATTCCGAAAATAGAAATCAAAAGAAAACTTCCAGACTCATTTTATGAAACCAGCATCACTCTGATCCCCAAGCCAGACAGAGATCCAGCTGAAAAAGAGAACTACAGGCCAATATCCTTGATGAATACAGATGCAAAAATCCTCAACAAGATACTTGCAAATCGAATCCAACAGCACATAAAAAGAATTATCCACCAAGATCATTCCTGGGATTCATTCCTGGGTTACAGGGCTGGTTCAACATTTGCAAATCAATCAATGTGATACATCACATCAACAAAAGAAAAGATAAAAACCATATGATCCTGTAGATAGAGGCAGAAAAAGCATTTGACAAAATACAACATCCCTTCTTAATAAAGACTCTAGAGAAAGTTGGGATAGAAGGAACTTACTTAAACATCATAAAAGCCATCTATGACAAGCCTTCAGCTAACATCATCCTCAACAGGGAAAAACTGAGAGCTTTCCCCCTGAGATCAGGAACACGACAGGGATGTCCACTCTCACCACTGCTGTTTAACATAGTGCTGGAAGTCCTAGCATCAGCCATCAGACAACAAAAGGAAATCAAAGGCATCAGAATTGGCAAAGAGGAAGTCAAACTTTCACTCTTCGCAGACGACATGACACTCTACATAGAAAACCCGACAGACTCCACCAGAAGCCTACTGGAACTGATCCAAGAATTCAGCACAGTTGCAGGGTACAAAATCAACGTACAGAAATCGGTTGCATTTTTATACACCAACAATGAAGCAACAGAAAGAGAAATCAAGAAGCTGATCCCATTCACAATTCCACAAAAAAACGTAAAATACCTAGGAATAAACCTAACCAAGGATACAAAAGATCTGTATGATGAAAACTATAGAAAACTTATGAAGGAAATTGAAGAAGACACAAAGAAATGGAAAAACATTCCATGCTCATGGATAGGAAGAATAAATATAGTTAA